>NW_027192914.1:0-251000 GCF_949987515.2 Delphinus delphis | reverse complement strand
GGTTAATTCCTCTTCCTGCTGGGAAATGAGAGTTAAATTTGCCCGTCCAGACACCTGCAGCTAGTCTCTCATTGGTTCTCGCTATTCCTGTTCATCTTCCGCAGAAATTGCAAACTGGGCCAAACAGGAGGTTAAAGGGACTGACTCTCCAAGTCGGGAGAGTGTTAGTAAAGCGTCTGGAATGTTGCACCCGAGTACCAGGGTACGAAAACTGAGACATATTTGAACACGTCTCCCGATCACATGGTTGATCATACTCTAGGTTCCACATGCATGTTTTAGCTGTAGGAAGAATACCTTAAACCTGGGTAGGTGAAACCCGTGGAATGGGTACCATGCAATATGACTTCAAAGGGTCTTCATTTGCTCACCGAACCTCTCCAATCCTATCACTGCTGCGTTTATGCCCCTGTACACATGCTTGATTCACTTTCGGAGACATAACAATCCATAGGTTTTAAGATACTTACTAGTCAGTTACATTCTTAGGCGTTTAATATGCGGTGTTGAGTCCATTTCGTTGAGCAAGGAGTGGCTCTTGTCTATTCCATATTTGGCTTAAGGAACTTTATCTGTGCTCATTTCAATCTCTGGTTTTATGCAGCACCCCAACTCACCTTTACCCTTAAGCAAGCATAAGTTGGTTTTCTGAATTTGAGACCCTGTTCTGTTCTGTAATTCAGTTCCTGTGTAGCCAAGTTTCCATTCTGTGTATTACTGATATCTTATGATGTTTCTTATTCTGTGTGACTTATTTCAGTTAGAATCATCATACCTGAATCCACTCATTGTGCTGCTAAGGGCCTGATGACACAGATTTCATTGCTGAGTGATATTGCTTTGTAAGTAAATACCACAACTTTTTTATCCATTTTTCACTTTCTGCGATGTTGAACTTGTACTGTAAACAAGGTTCTTGTAAACAGAGCTGTTCCAAACTTTGGGGTGGCTGTGTCTTTTTGATTTTAAATTCCCTAAGCTATAGGACCATAAGTGGAAGTGCCCTAGGCTCTGTTGCTTTGTTTTTTAGATGTTTCAGGAAACACCATACACTTCTCCCAAGTGTCTGTTGGCAATTTACATCCCGCCCATCAGCATAACAAGGCTCCCAGTTCTCCATGGCCTGTCCTGCCTTTCTGGACTTTACACTTTTTTCAGATGGCCCTTTTGACCGGGGGGAAGTGAGACTTCATTGTAGTGCAGATTTCCTTTGCAAGCTTGCTTGGTTGGCCAAAAAGGGCGAATGCGTTTTTTCCTGAATATATTCAGGAAAAAACACATACGCCCTTTTTGGCCAAGTGCATCATTGTGGACGTTCTGCCTCTTTTCCTATGCTTTCAATGCAATTCCAGTCTACCTCCTGAAATGGGTTTCCTGCAATTCTGCCCCGCTTTCAAGTCCTCTTGGCAGCCTTACTTCAGTCTATTTTTGGACGATAGCTGTCATTTATAACTCTGCAGGTTTGTGAATTACAGTGCCCCTGAGCTCCTTTCTTCAACTCGCTTTCTTGTGACCTGGCCGCAACACCGCAGGATGGCTTCAGGCCCTAATCTGGTTCTGGCACGGCACGCTGAGCCTTTGGTTAATTCCTCTTCCTGGTGGGAAATGAGAGTTAAATTTGCCCGTCCAGACACCTCCAGCTAGTTTCTCATTGGTTCTCGCTATTCCTGTTCATCTTCCGCAGAAATTGCAAACTGGGCCAAACAGGAGGTTAAAGGCGCTGACTCTCCAAGTGGGGAGAGTGTTAGTAAAGCGTCTGGAATGTTGCACCCGAGTACCAGGGGAGGAAAACTGAGACATATTTGAACACGTCTCCCGATCACATGGTTGATCATACTCTGGGTTCCACATGCATGTTTTAGCTGAAGGAAGAATACCTAAAACCTGGGTAGTTGAAACCCGTGGAATGGGTACCATGCAATATGACTTCAAAGGGTCTTCATTTGCTCACCGAACCTCTCCAATCCTATCACTGCTGCGTTTATGCCCCTGTACACACGCTTGACTCTCTTTCGGAGACATAGCAATCCATAGGTTTTAAGATACTTACTAGTCAGGTACATTCTTAGGCGTTTAATATGCGGTGTTGAGTCCATTTCTTTGAGCAAGGAGTAGCTCTTGTCTATTCCATATTTGGCTTAAGGAACTTTATCTGTGCTCATTTCAATCTCTGGTTTTATGCAGCAACCCAGCTCACCTTTCCCCTTAAGCAAGCATAAGTTGGTTTTCTAAATTTGAGAACCTGTTCTGTTCTGTAATTCAGTTCCTGTGTAGCCAAGTTTACATTCCGTGTATTACTGATATCTTATGATGTTTCTTTTTCTGTGTGACTTATTTCAGTTAGAATCATCGTACCTGAATCTACTCATTATGCTGCTACGGGCCTGATGACATAGATTTCATTGCTGAGTGATACTGCATTGTACGTAACTACCACAAGTTCTTTATCCATTTTTCACTTTCTGTGATATTGAACTTGTACGGTAAACGAGGTTCTTGTAAACAGAGGCGTCCCAAACTTTGCGGTGGCTGTGTCTTTTTGATTTTAATTTCCCTAAGCTATAGGACCATAAGTGCAAGTGCCCTAGGCTCTGTTGCTTTGTTTTTTAGATGTTTCAGGAAACACCATACACTTCTCCCGAGTGTCTGTTGGCAATTTACATCCCGCCCATCAGCATAACAAGGCTCCCAGTTCTCCATGGCCTGTCCTGCCTTTCTGGATTTTACACTTTTTTCAGATGGCCCTTTTGACCGGGGGGAAGTGAAACTTCATTGTAGTGCAGATTTCCTTTGCAAGTTTGCTTGGTTGGCCAAAAAGGGCGTATGCGTTTTTTCCTTAATATATTCAGGAAAAAACGCATACGCCCTTTTTGGCCAAGTGCATCATTGTGGACGTTCTGCCTCTTTTCCTATGCTTTCAATGCAATTCCAGTCTACCTCCTGAAATCGGTTTCCTGCAATTCTGCCCCGCATTCAAGTCCTCTTGGCAGCCTTACTTCAGTCTATTTTTGGACGATAGCTGTCATTTATAACTCTGCAGTTTTGTGAATTACAGTGCCCCTGAGCTCCTTTCTTCAACTCGCTTTCTTGTGACCTGGCCGCAACACCGCAGGATGGCTTCAGGCCCTAATCTGGTTCCAGCACGGCACGCTGAGCTTTTGGTTATTTCCTCTTCCTGGTGGGAAATGAGAGTTAAATTTGCCCATCCAGACACCTCCAGCTAGTCTCTCATTGGTTCTCGCTATTCCTGTTCATCTTCCACAGAAATTGCAAACTGGGCCAAACAGGAGGTTAAAGGCGCTGACTCTCCAAGTGGGGAGAGTGTTAGTAAAGCGTCTGGAATGTTGCACCCGAGTACCAGGGTACGAAAACTGAGACATATTTGAACACGTCTCCCGATCACATGGTTGATCATACTCTGGGTTCCACATGCATGTTTTAGCTGAAGGAAGAATACCTAAAACCTGGGTAGTTGAAACCCGTGGAATGGGTACCATGCAATATGACTTCAAAGGGTCTTCATTTGCTCACCGAACCTCTCCAATCCTATCACTGCTGCGTTTATGCCCCTGTACACACGCTTGACTCTCTTTCGGAGACATAGCAATCCATAGGTTTTAAGATACTTACTAGTCAGGTACATTCTTAGGCGTTTAATATGCGGTGTTGAGTCCATTTCGTTGAGCAAGGAGTAGCTCTTGTCTATTCCATATTTGGCTTAAGGAACTTTATCTGTGCTCATTTCAATCTCTGGTTTTATGCAGCACCCCAACTCACCTTTCCCCTTAAGCAAGCATAGGTTGGTTTTCTAAATTTGAGACCCTGTTCTGTTTTGGAATGCAGTTCCTGTGTAGCCAAGTTTACATTCCGTGTATTAGTGATATCTTATGATGTTTCTTTTTCTGTGTGACTTATTTCAGTTAGAATCATCATACCTGAATCCACTCATTGTGCTGCTACGGGCCTGATGACATAGATTTCATTGCTGAGTGATATTGCTTTTTAAGTAAATACCACAACTTCTTTATCCATTTTTCACTTTCTGCTATGTTGAACTTGTACGGTAAACGAGGTTCTTGTAAACAGAGGCGTCCCAAACTTTGGGGTGGCTGTGTCTTTTTGATTTTAATTTCCCTAAGCTATAGGACCATAAGTGGCAGTGCCCTAGGCTCTGTTGCTTTGTTTTTTAGATGTTTCAGGAAACACCATACACTTCTCCTGAGTGTCTGTTGGTAATTTACATCCCACCCATCAGCATAACAAGGCTCCCAGTTCTCCATGGCCTGTCCTGCCTTTCTGGATTTTACACTTTTTTCAGATGGCCCTTTTGACCGGGGGGAAGTGAGACTTCATTGTAGTGCAGATTTCCTTTGCAAGCTTGCTTGGTTGGCCAAAAAGGGCGTATGCGTTTTTTCCTGAATATATTCAGGAAAAAACGCATACGCCCTTTTTGGCCAAGTGCATCATTGTGGACGTTCTGCCTCTTTTCCTATGCTTTCAATGCAATTCCAGTCTACCTCCTGAAATCGGTTTCCTGCAATTCTGCCCCGCTTTCAAGTCCTCTTGGCAGCCTTACTTCAGTCTATTTTTGGACGATAGCTGTCATTTATAACTCTGCAGGTTTGTGAATTACAGTGCCCCTGAGCTCCTTTCTTCAACTCGCTTTCTTGTGACCTGGCCGCAACACCGCAGGATGGCTTCAGGCCCTAATCTGGTTCTGGCACGGCACGCTGAGCCTTTGGTTAATTCCTCTTCCTGGTGGGAAATGAGAGTTAAATTTGCCCGTCCAGACACCTCCAGCTAGCCTCTCATTGGTTCTCACTATTCCTGTTCATCTTCCGCAGAAATTGCAAACTGGGCCAAACAGGAGGTTAAAGGGACTGACTCTCAAAGTCGGGAGAGTGTTAGTAAAGCGTCTGGAATGTTGCACCCGAGTACCAGGGTACGAAAACTGAGACATATTTGAACACGTCTCCCGATCACATGGTTGATCATACTCTGGGTTCCACATGCATGTTTTAGCTGAAGGAAGAATACCTTAAACCTGGGTAGTTGAAACCCGTGGAATGGGTACCATGCAATATGACTTCAAAGGGTCTTCATTTGCTCACCGAACATCTCCAATCCTATCACTGCTGCGTTTATGCCCCTGTACACAGGCTTGATTCTCTTTCGGAGACATAGCAATCCATAGGTTTTAAGATACTTACTAGTCAGGTACATTCTTAGGCGTTTAATATGGGGTGTTGAGTCCATTTCGTTGAGCAAGGAGTAGCTCTTGTCTATTCTGTATTTGGCTTAAGGATCTTTATCTGTGCTCATTTCAATCTCTGGTTTTATGCAGCACCCCAACTCACCTTTACCCTTAAGCAAGCATAAGTTGGTTTTCTAAATTTGAGACCCTGTTCTGTTCTGTAATTCAGTTCCTGTGTAGCCAAGTTTACATTCCGTGTATTACTGATATCTTATGATGTTTCTTTTTCTGTGTGACTTATTTCAGTTAGAATCATCATACCTGAATCCACTCATTGTGCTGCTAAGGGCCTCATGACACAGATTTCATTGCTGAGTGATATTGTTTTGTAAGTAAATACCACAACTTCTTTATCCATTTTTCACTTTCTGCGATGTTGAACTTGTACTGTAAACGAGGTTCTTGTAAACAGAGCCGTTCCAAACTTTGGGGTGGCTGTGTCTTTTTGATTTTAATTTCCCTAAGCTATAGGACCATAAGTGGAAGTGCCCTAGGCTCTGTTGCTTTGTTTTTTAGATGTTTCAGGAAACACCATACACTTCTCCCGAGTGGTTGTTGGCAATTTACATCCCGCCCATCAGCATAACAAGGCTCCCAGTTCTCCATGGCCTATCCTGCCTTTCTGGATTTTACACTTTTTTCAGATGGCCCTTTTGACCGGGGGGAAGTGAGACTTCATTGTAGTGCAGATTTCCTTTGCAAGCTTGCTTGGTTGGCCAAAAAGGGCGTATGCGTTTTTTCCTGAATATATTCAGGAAAAAACGCATACGCCCTTTTTGGCCAAGTGCATCATTGTGGACGTTCTGCCTCTTTTCCTATGCTTTCAATGCAATTCCAGTCTACCTCCTGAAATCGGTTTCCTGCAATTCTGCCCCGCTTTCAAGTCCTCTTGGCAGCCTTACTTCAGTCTATTTTTGGACGATAGCTGTCATTTATAACTCTGCAGGTTTGTGAATTACAGTGCCCCTGAGCTCCTTTCTTCAACTCGCTTTCTTTTGAGCTGGCTGCAACACCACAAGATGGCTTCAGGCCCTAATCTGGTTCCGGTACGGCACGCTGAGCCTTTGGTTATTTCCTCTTCCTGTTGGGAAATGAGAGTTAAATTTGCCCGTCCAGACACCTCCAGCTAGCCTCTCATTGGTTCTCGCTATTCCTGTTCATCTTCCGCAGAAATTGCAAACTGTGCCAAACAGGAGGTTAAAGGCGCTGACTCTCCAAATGGGGAGAGTGTTAGTAAAGCGTCTGGAATGTTGCACCCGATTACCAGGGGAGGAAAACTGAGACATATTTGAACACGTCTCCCGATCACATGGTTGATCATACTCTGGGTTCCACATGCATGTTTTAACTGAAGGAAGAATACCTAAAACCTGGGTAGTTGAAACCCGTGGAATGGGTACCATGCAATATGACTTCAAAGGGTCTTCATTTGCTCACCGAACCTCTCCAATCCTATCACTGCTGCGTTTATGCCCCTGTACACATGCTTGATTCTCTTTCGGAGACATAGCAATCCATAGGTTTTAAGATACTTACTAGTCAGGTACATTCTTAGGCGTTTAATATGCGGTGTTGAGTCCATTTCGTTGAGCAAGGAGTAGCTCTTGTCTATTCCATATTTGGCTTAAGGAACTTTATCTGTGCTCATTTCAATCTCTGGTTTTATGCAGCACCCCAACTCACCTTTCCCCTTAAGCAAGCATAAGTTGGTTTTCTAAATTTGAGACCCTGTTCTGTTTTGGAATGCAGTTCCTGTGTAGCCAAGTTTACATTCCGTGTATTAGTGATATCTTATGATGTTTCTTTTTCTGTGTGACTTATTTCAGTTAGAATCATCGTACCTGAATCCACTCAATATGCTGCTACGGGCCTGATGACATAGATTTCATTGCTGAGTGATACTGCATTGTACGTAAGTACCACAAGTTCTTTATCCATTTTTCACTTTCTGCGATGTTGAACTTGTACTGTAAACGGGGTTCTTGTAAACAGAGCCGTTCCAAACTTTGGGGTGGCTGTGTCTTTTTGATTTTAATTTCCCTAAGCTATAGGACCATAAGTGGAAGTGCCCTAGGCTCTGTTGCTTTGTTTTTTAGATGTTTCAGGAAACACCATACACTTCTCCCGACTGTCTGTTGGCAATTTACATCCCGCCCCTCAGCATAACAAGGCTCCCAGTTCTCAATGGCCTGTTGCCTTTCTGGATTTTACACTTTTTTCAGATGGCCCTTTTGACCGGGGGGAAGTGAGACTTCATTGTAGTGCAGATTTCCTTTGCAAGCTTGCTTGGTTGGCCAAAAAGGGCGTATGCGTTTTTTCCTGAATATATTCAGGAAAAAACGCATACGCCCTTTTTGGCCAAGTGCATCATTGTGGACGTTCTGCCTCTTTTCCTATGCTTTCAATGCAATTCCAGTCTACCTCCTGAAATCGGTTTCCTGCAATTCTGCCCCGCTTTCAAGTCCTCTTGGCAGCCTTACTTCAGTCTATTTTTGGACGATAGCTGTCATTTATAACTCTGCAGGTTTGTGAATTACAGTGCCCCTGAGCTCCTTTCTTCAACTCGCTTTCTTGTGACCTGGCCGCAACACCGCAGGATGGCTTCAGGCCCTAATCTGGTTCCGGTACGGCACGCTGAGCCTTTGGTTATTTCCTCTTCCTGGTGGGAAATGAGAGTTAAATTTGCCCGTCCAGACACCTCCAGCTAGCCTCTCATTGGTTCTCGCTATTCCTGTTCATCTTCCGCAGAAATTGCAAACTGGGCCAAACAGGAGGTTAAAGGCGCTGACTCTCCAAGTGGGGAGAGTGTTAGTAAAGCGTCTGGAATGTTGCACCCGAGTACCAGGGGAGGAAAACTGAGACATATTTGAACATGTCTCCCGTTCACATGGTTGATCATACTTGGGTTCCACATGCATGTTTTAGCTGAAGGAAGAATACCTTAAACCTGGAGAGTTGAGACCCGTGTAATGGGTACCATGCAATATGACTTCAAAGGGTCTTCATTTGCTCACCGAACCTCTCCAATCCTATCACTGCTGCGTTTATGCCCCTGTACACATGCTTGATTCTCTTTCGGAGACATAGCAATCCATAGGTTTTAAGATACTTACTAGTCAGGTACATTCTTAAGCGTTTAATATGCGGTGTTGAGTCCATTTCCTTGAGCAAGGAGTAGCTCTTGTCTATTCCATATTTGACTTAAGGAACTTTATCTGTGCTCATTTCAATCTCTGGTTTTATGCAGCACCCCAACTCACCTTTCCCCTTAAGCAAGCATAAGTTGGTTTTCTAAATTTGAGACCCTGTTCTGTTCTGTAATTCAGTTCCTGTGTAGCCAAGTTTACATTCCGTGTATTAAAGATATCTTATGATGTTTCTTTTTCTGTGTGACTTATTTCAGTTAGAATCATCATACCTGAATCCACTCATTGTGATGCTAAGGGCCTGATGACATAGATTTCATTGCTGAGTGATATTGCTTTGTAAGTAAATACCACAACTTCTTTATCCATTTTTCACTTTCTGCGATGTTGAACTTGTACTGTAAACGAGGTTCTTGTAAACAGAGGCGTCCCAAACTTTGGGGTGGCTGTGTCTTTTTGATTTTAATTTCCCTAAGCTATAGGACCATAAGTGGCATTGCCCTAGGCTCTGTTGCTTTGTTTTTTAGATGTTTCAGGAAACACCATACACGTCTCCCCAGTGTCTGTTGGCAATTTACATCCCGCCCATCAGCATAACAAGGCTCCCAGTTCTCCATGGCCTGTCCTGCCTTTCTGGATTTTACACTTTTTTCAGATGGCCCTTTGACTGGGGGGAAGTGAGACTTCCTTGTAGTGCAGATTTCCTTTGCAAGCTTGCTTGGTTGGCCAAAAAGGGCGTATGCGTTTTTTCCTGAATATATTCAGGAAAAAACGCATACGCCCTTTTTGGCCAAGTGCATCATTGTGGACGTCCTGCCTCTTTTCCTATGCTTTCAATGCAATTCCAGTCTACCTCCTGAAATCGGTTTACTGCAATTCTGCCCCGCTTTCAAGTCCTCTTGGCAGCCTTACTTCAGTCTATTTTTGGACGATAGCTGTCATTTATAACTCTGCAGGTTTGTGAATTACAGTGCCCCTGAGCTCCTTTCTTCAACTCGCTTTCTTGTGACCTGGCCGCAACACCGCAGGATGGCTTCAGGCCCTAATCTGGTTCCGGCACGGCATGCTGAGCCTTTGGTTATTTCCTTTCCTGGTGGGAAATGAGAGTTAAATTTGCCCGTCCAGACACCTCCAGCTAGCCTCTCATTGGTTCTCGCTATTCCTGTTCATCTTCCGCAGAAATTGCAAACTGGGCCAAACAGGAGGTTAAAGGCGCTGACTCTCCAAGTGGGGAGAGTGTTAGTAAAGCGTCTGGAATGTTGCACCCGAGTACCAGGGGAGGAAAACTGAGACATATTTGAACACGTCTCCCGATCACATGGTTGATCATACTCTGGGTTCCACATGCATATTTTAGCTGAAGGAAGTATACCTAAAACCTGGGTAGTTGAAACCCGTGGAATGGGTACCATGCAATATGACTTCAAAGGGTCTTCATTTGCTCACCGAACCTCTCCAATCCTATCACTGCTGCGTTTATGCCCCTGTACACATGCTTGATTCTCTTTCGGAGACATCACAATCCATAGGTTTTAAGATACTTACTAGTCAGGTACATTCTTAGGCGTTTAATATGCGGTGTTGAGTCCATTTCGTTGAGCAAGGAGTAGCTCTTGTCTATTCCATATTTGGCTTAAGGAACTTTATCTGTGCTCATTTCAATCTCTGGTTTTATGCAGCACCCCAACTCACCTTTCCCCTTAAGCAAGCATAAATTGGTTTTCTAAATTTGAGACCCTGTTCTGTTTTGGAATGCAGTTCCTGTGTAGCCAAGTTTACATTCCGTGTATTAGTGATATCTTATGATGTTTCTTTTTCTGTGTGACTTATTTCAGTTAGAATCATCGTACCTGAATCCACTCATTATGCTGCTACGGGCCTGATGACATAGATTTCATTGCTGAGTGATACTGCATTGTACGTAAGTACCACAAGTTCTTTATCCATTTTTCACTTTCTGCGATGTTGAACTTGTACTGTAAACGGGGTTCTTGTAAACAGAGCCGTTCCAAACTTTGGGGTGGCTGTGTCTTTTTGATTTTAATTTCCCTAAGCTATAGGACCATAAGTGGAAGTGCCCTAGGCTCTGTTGCTTTGTTTTTTAGATGTTTCAGGAAACACCATACACTTCTCCCAAGTGGTTCTTGGCAATTTACATCCCGCCCATCAGCATAACAAGGCTCCCAGTTCTCAATGGCCTGTTGCCTTTCTGGATTTTACACTTTTTTCAGATGGCCCTTTTGACCGGGGGGAAGTGAGACTTCATTGTAGTGCAGATTTCCTTTGCAAGCTTGCTTGGTTGGCCAAAAAGGGCGTATGCGTTTTTTCCTGAAGGAAAAAACGCATACGCAATTTTTGGCCAAGTGCATCATTGTGGACGTTCTACCACTTTTCCTATGCTTTCAGTGCAATTCCAGTCTACCTCCTGAAATCGGTTTCCTGCAATTCTGCCCCACTTTCAAGTCCTCTTGGCTGTCTTACTTCAGTATATTTTTGGACGATAGCTGTCATTTATAACTCTGCAGGTTTGTGTATTACAGTGCCCCTGAGCTCCTTTCTTCAACTCGCTTTCTTGAGACCTGGCCGCAACAGCGCATGATGGCTTCAGGCCCTAATCTGGTTCCGGCACGGAATGCTGAGCCTTTGGTTAATTCGTCTTCCTGGTGGGAAATGAGAGTTAAATTTGCCCGTCCAGACACCTCCAGCTAGTCTCTCATTGGTTCTCGCTATTCCTGTTGATCTTCCGCAGAAATTGCAAACTGGGCCAAACAGGAGGTTAAAGGGACTGAGTCTCCAAGTCGGGAGAGTGTTAGTAAAGCGTCTGGAATGTTGCACCCGAGTACCAGGGTACGAAAACTGAAACATATTTGAACACGTCTCCCGATCACATGGTTGATCATACTCTAGGTGCCACATGCATGTTTTAGCTGAAGGAAGAATACCTTAAACCTGGGTAGTTGAAACCCGTGGAATGGGTACCATGCAATATGACTTCAAAGGGTCTTCATTTGCTCACCGAACCTCTCCATTCCTATCACTGCTGCGTTTATGCCCCTGTACACATGCTTGATTCTCTTTCGGAGACATAGCAATCCATAGGTTTTAAGATACTTACTAGTCAGGTACATTCTTAGGCGTTTAATATGCGGTGTTGAGTCCATTTCGTTGAGCAAGGAGTAGCTCTTGTCTATTCCATATTAGGCTTAAGGAACTTTATCTGTGCTCATTTCAATCTCTGGTTTTATGCAGCACCCCAACTCACCTTTACCCTTAAGCAAGCATAAGTTGGTTTTCTAAATTTGAGACCCTCTTCTGTTCTGTATTTCAGTACCTGTGTAGCCAAGTTTACATTCCGTGTATTACTGATATCTTATGATGTTTCTTTTTCTGTGTGACTTATTTCAGTTAGAATCATCATACTTGAATCCACTCATTGTGCTGCTAAGGGCCTGATGACATAGATTTCATTGCTGAGTGATATTGCTTTGTAAGTAAATACCACAACTTCTTTATCCATTTTTCACTTTCTGTGATGTTGAACTTGTACTGTAAACGAGGTTCTTGTCAACAGAGGCGTCCCAAACTTTGGGGTGGCTGTGTCTTTTTGATTTTAATTTCCCTAAGCTATAGGACCATAAGTGGAAGTGCCCTAGGCTCTGTTGCTTTGTTTTTTAGATGTTTCAGGAAACACCATACACTTCTCCCGAGTGTCTGTTGGCAATTTACATCCCGCCCATCAGCATAACAAGGCTCCCAGTTGTCCATGGCCTGTCCTACCTTTCTGGATTTTACACTTTTTTCAGATGGCCCTTTTGACCAGGGGGAAGTTAGTCTTCATTGTAGTGCAGATTTGCTTTGCAACTTGCTTGGTTGGCCAAAAACGGCGTATGCGTTTTTTCCTGAATATATTCAGGAAAAAACGCATACGCCCTTGTTGGCCAAGTGCATCATTGTGGACGTTCTGCCTCCTTTCCTATGCTTTCAATGCAATTCCAGTCTACCTCCTGAAATCGGTTTCCTGCAATTCTGCCCCACTTTCAAGTCCTCTTGGCAGCCTTCCTTCAGTATATTTTTGGATGATAGCTGTCATTTATAACTCTGCAGGTTTGTGAATTACAGTGCCCCTGAGCTCCTTTCTTCAACTCGCTTTCTTGTGAGCTGGCCGCAACAGCGCAAGATGGCTTCAGGCCCTAATCTGGTTCCGGCAGGGCATGCTGAGCCTTTGGTTATTTCCTCTTCCTGGTGGGAAATGAGAGTTAAATTTGCCCGTCCAGACACCTCCAGCTAGTCTCTCATTGGTTCTCCCTATTCCTGTTCATCTTCCGCAGAAATTGCAAACTGGGCCAAACAGGAGGTTAAAGGCGCTGACTCTCCAAGTGGGGAGAGTGTTAGTAAAGCATCTGGAATGTTGCACCCGGGTACCAGGGGAGGAAAACTGAGAAATATTTGAACACGTCTCCCGTTCACACGGTTGATCATACTCTGGGTTCCACATGTATGTTTTAGCTTAAGGAAGAATACCTTGAACCTGGAGAGTTGAGACCCGTGGAATGGGTACCATGCAATATGACTTCAAAGGGTCTTCATTTGCTCACCGAACCTCTCCAATCCTATCACTGCTGCGTTTATGCCCCTGTACACACGCTTGATTCTCTTTTGGAGACATAGCAATCCATAGGTTTTAAGATACTTACTAGTCAGGTAAATTCTTAGGCGTTTAATATGCGGTGTTGAGTCCATTTCATTCAGCAAGGAGTAGCTCTTGTGTATTCCATATTTGGCTTAAGGAACTTTATCTGTGCTCATTTCAATCTCTGGTTTTATTCAGCACGCCAACTCACCTTTACCCTTAAGCAAACATAAGTTGGTTTTCTAAATTTGAGACCCTGTTCTGTTCTGTAATTCAGTTCCTGTGTAGCCAAGTTTACATTCCGTGTATTACTGATATCTTAAGATGTTTCTTTTTCTGTGTGACTTATTTCAGTTAGAATCATCATACCTGAATCCACTCATTGTGCTGCTACGGGCCTGATGACATAGATTTCATTGCTGAGTGATATTGCTTTGTAAGTAAATACCACATCTTCTTTATCCATTCTTCACTTTCTGCGATGTTGAACTTATACTGTATACGAGGTTCTTGTAAACAGAGCCGTTCCAAACTTTGGGGTGGCTGTGTCTTTTTGATTTTAATTTGCTTAAGCTATAGGACCATAAGTGGAAGTGCCCTAGGCTCTGTTGCTTTGTTGTATAGATGTTTCAGTAAACACCATACACGTCTCCCCAGTGTCTGTTGGCAATTTACATCCTGCCCATCAGCATAACAAGGCTCCCAGTTCTCCATGGCCATTCCTGCCTTTCTGGATTTTACACTTTTTTCAGATGGCCCTTTTGACCGGGGGGAAGTGAAACTTCATTGTAGTGCAGATTTCCTTTGCAAGCTTGCTTGGTTGGCCAAAAAGGGCGTATGCGTTTTTTCCTGAATATATTCAGGAAAAAACGCATACGCCCTTTTTGGCCAAGTGCATCATTGTGGACGCTCTGCCTCTTTTCCTATGCTTTCAATGCAATTCCAGTCTACCTCCTGAAATCGGATTCCTGCAATTCTGCCCCGCTTTCAAGTCCTCTTGGCAGCCTTACTTCAGTCTATTTTTGGACGATAGCTGTCATTTATAACTCTGCAGGATTGTGAATTACAGTGCCCCTGAGCTCCTTTCTTCAACTCGCTTTCTTGTGAGCTGGCCGCAACACCGCAGGATTGCTTCAGGCCCTAATCTGGTTCTGGCACTGCACGCTGAGCCTTTGGTTAATTCCTCTTCCTGGTGGGAAATGAGAGTTAAATTTGCCCGTCCAGACACCTCCAGCTAGTCTCTCATTGGTTCTCTCCATTCCTGTTCGTCTTCCGCAGAAATTGCAAACTGGGCCAAACAGGAGGTTAAAGGCGCTGACTCTCCAAGTGGGGAGAGTGTTACTAAAGCGTCTGGAATGTTGCACCCGAGTACCAGGGGAGGAAAACTGAGACATATTTGAACACGTCTCCCGTTCACATGGTTGATCATACTCTGGGTTCCACATGCATGTTTTAGCTGAAGGAAGAATACCTTAAACCTGGAGAGTTGAGACCCGTGTAAAGGGTACCATGCAATATGATTTCAAAGGGTCTTCATTTGCTCACCGAACCTCTCCAGTCCTATCAGTGCTGCGTTTATTCCCCTGTACACACGCTTGATTCTCTTTTGGAGACATAGCAATCCATAGGTTATAAGATACTTACTAGTCAGGTACATTCTTAGGCGTTTAATATGGGGTGCTGAGTCCATTTCGTTGAGCAAGGAGTAGCTCTTGTCTATTCCATATTTGGCTTAAGGAACTTTATCTGTGCTCATTTCAATCTCTGGTTTTATGCAGCACCCCAACTCACCTTTCCCCTAAGCAAGCATAAGTTGGTGTTCTAAATTTGAGACCCTGTTCTGTTTTGGAATTCAGTTCCTGTGTAGCCAAGTTTACATTCCGTGTATTAGTGATATATTATGATGTTTCTTTTTCTTTGTGACTTATTTCAGTTAGAATCATCGTACCTGAATCCACTCATTATGCTGCTACGGGCCTGATGACATAGATTTCATTGCTGAGTGATACTGCATTGTACGTAAGTACCACAAGTTCTTTATCCATTTTTCACTTTCTGTGATATTGAACTTGTACTGTAAAGGAGGTTCTTGTAAACAGAGGCATCCCAAAGTTTCGGGTGGCTGTGTCTTTTTGATTTTAATTTACCTAAGCTATAGGAGCATAAGTGGAAGTGCCCTAGGCTCTGTTGCTTTGTTTTTTAGATGTTTCAGGAAACACCATACACTTCTCCCAAGTGTCTGTTGGCAATTTACATCCCGCCCATCAGCATAACAAGGCTCCCAGTTCTCCATGGCCTGTCCTGCCTTTCTGGATTTTACACTTTTTTCAGATGGCCCTTTTGTCCGGGGGGAAGTGAGACTTCATTGTAGTGCAGATTTCCTTTGCAAGTTTGCTTGGTTGGCCAAAAAGGGCGTATGCGTTTTTCCCTGAATATATTCAGGAAAAAACGCATACACCCTTTTTGGCCAAGTGCATCATTGTGGACGTTCTGCCTCTTTTCCTATGCTTTCAATGCAATTCCAGTCTACCTCCTGAAATCGGTTTCCTGCAATTCTGCCCCGCTTTCAAGTCCTCTTGGCAGCCTTACTTCAGTATATTTTTGGACGATAGCTGTCATTTATAACTCTGCAGGTTTGTGAATTACAGTGCCCCTGAGCTCCTTTCTTCAACTCGCTTTCTTTTGAGCTGGCCGCAACACCACAGGATGGCTTCAGGCCCTAATCTGGTTCCGGCACGGCACGCTGAGCCTTTGGTTATTTCCTCTTCCTGGTGGGAAATGAGAGTTAAATTTGCCCGTCCAGACACCTCCAGCTAGTCTCTCATTGGTTCTCCCTATTCCTGTTCATCTTCCACAAAAATTGCAAACAGGGCCAAAGAGGAGGTTAAAGGCACTGACTCTCCAAGTGGAGAGAGTGTTAGTAAAGCGTCTGGAATGTTGCACCCGAGTACCAGGGGAGGAAAACTGAGACATATTTGAACACGTCTCCCGTTCACACAGTTGATCATACTCTGGGTTCCACATGCATGTTTTAGCTGAAGGAAGAATACCTTAAACCTGGGTAGTTGAAACCCGTGGAATGGGTACCATGCAATATGACTTCAAAGGGTCTTCATTTGCTCACCGAACCTCTCCAATCCTATCACTGCTGCGTTTATTCCCCTCTACACACGTTTGATTCTCTTTTGGAGACATAGCAATCCATAGGTTTTAAGATACTTACTAGTCAGGTACATTCTTAGGCATTTAATATGTGGTGTTGAGTCCATTTCGTTGAGCAAGGAGTAGCTCTTGTCTATTCTATATTTGGCTTAAGGAACTTTATCTGTGCTCATTTCAATCTCTGGTTTTATGCAGCACCCCAACTCACCTTTCCCCTTAAGCAAGCATAGGTTGGTTTTCTAAATTTGAGACCCTGTTCTGTTTTGGAATGCAGTTCCTGTGTAGCCAAGTTTACATTCCGTGTATTAGTGATATCTTATGATGTTTCTTTTTCTGTGTGACTTATTTCAGTTAGAATCATCGTACCTGAATCCACTCATTATGCTGCTACGGGCCTGATGACATAGATTTCATTGCTGAGTGATATTGCTTTGTAAGTAAATACCACAACTTCTTTATCCATTTTTCACTTTCTGCAATGTTAAACTTGTACTGTAAACGAGGTTCTTGTAAACAGAGGCGTCCCAAACTTTGGGGTGGCTGTGTCTTTTTTATTTTAATTTCCCTAAGCTATAGGACCATAAGTGGAAGTGCCCTAGGCTCTGTTGCTTTGTTTTTTAGATGTTTCAGGAAACACCATACACTTCTCCCGAGTGTCTGTTGGCAATTTACATCCCGCCCATCAGCATAACAAGGCTCCCAGTTCTCCATGGCCTGTCCTGCCTTTCTGGATTTTACACTTTTTTCAGATGGCCCTTTTGTCCGGGGGGAAGTGAGACTTCATTGTAGTGCAGATTACCTTTGCAAGTTTGCTTGGTTGGCCAAAAAGGGCGTATGCGTTTTTCCCTGAATATATTCAGGAAAAAACGCATACGCCCTTTTTGGCCAAGTGCATCATTGTGGACGTTCTGCCTCTTTTCCTATGCTTTCAATGCAATTCCAGTCTACCTCCTGAAATCGATTTCCTGCAATTGTGCCCCGCTTTCAAGTCCTCTTGGCAGCCTTACTTCAGTATATTTTTGGACGATAGCTGTCATTTATAACTCTGCAGGTTTGTGAATTACAGTGCCCCTGAGCTCCTTTCTTCAATTTGCATTCTTGTGACCTCGCCGCAACACCACAGGATGGCTTCAGGCCCTAATCTGGTTCCGGCACGGCACGCTGAGCCTTTGGTTATTTCCTCTTCCTGGTGGGAAATGAGAGTTAAATTTTCCCGTCCAGACACCTCCAGCTAGTCTCTCATTGGTTCTCCCTATTCCTGTTCATCTTCCGCAGAAATTGCAAACTGCGCCAAACAGGGTTAAAGGCGCTGACTCTCCAGGTGGGGAGAGTGTTAGTAAAGCGTCTGGAATGTTGCACCCGAGTACCAGGGGAGGAAAACTGAGACATATTTGAACACGTCTCCTGTTCACACGGTTGATCATACTCTGGGTTCCACATGCATGTTTTAGCTGAAGGAAGAATTCCTTAAACCTTGAGACTTGAGACCCGTGGAATGGGTACCATGCAATATGACTTCAAAGGGTCTTCATTTGCTCACCGAACCTCTCCAATCCTATCATTGCTGCGTTTATGCCCCTGTACACACGCTTGATTCTCTTTTGGAGACATAGCAATCCATAGGTTTTAAGATATTTACTAGTCAGGTACATTCTTAGGCGTTTAATATGGGGTGTTGAGTCCATTTCGTTGAGCAAGGAGTAGCTCTTGTCTATTCCATATTTGGCTTAAGGAACTTTATCTGTGCTCATTTCAATCTCTGGTTTTATGCAGCACCCCAACTCACCTTTCCCCTTAAGCAAGCATAAGTTGGTTTTCTAAATTTGAGACCCTGTTCTGTTCTGTAATTCAGTTCCTGTGTAGCCAAGTTTACATTCCGTGTATTACTGATATCTTATGATGTTTCTTTTTCTGTGTGACTTATTTCAGTTAGAATCATCGTACCTGAATCCACTCATTATGCTGCTACGGGCCTGATGACATAGATTTCATTGCTGAGTGATACTGCATTGTACGTAAGTACCACAAGTTCTTTATCCATTTTTCCCTCTCTGTGATATTGAACTTGTACGGTAAACGAGGCTCTTGTAAACAGAGGCGTCCCAAACTTTGGGGTGGCTGTGTCTTTTTGATTTTAGTTTCCCTAAGCTATAGGACCATAAGTGGAAGTGCCCTAGGCTCTGTTGCTTTGTTTTTTAGATGTTTCAGGAAACACCATACACTTCTCCCGAGTGTCTGTTGGCAATTTACATCCCGCCCATCAGCATAACAAGGCTCCCAGTTCTCCATGGCCTGTCCTGCCTTTCTGGATTTTACACTTTTTTCAGATGGCCCTTTTGACCGGGGGGAAGTGAGACTTCATTGTAGTGCAGATTTCCTTTGCAAGCTTGCTTGGTTGGCCAAAAAGGGCGTATGCGTTTTTTCCTGAAGGAAAAAACGCATACGCAATTTTTGGCCAAGTGCATCATTGTGGACGTTCTACCACTTTTCCTATGTTTCAGTGCAATTCCAGTCTACCTCCTGAAATCGGTTTCCTGCAATTCTGCCCCACTTTCAAGTCCTCTTGGCTGTCTTACTTCAGTATATTTTTGGACGATAGCTGTCATTTATAACTCTGCAGGTTTGTGTATTACAGTGCCCCTGAGCTCCTTTCTTCAACTCGCTTTCTTGAGACCTGGCCGCAACAGCGCAGGATGGCTTCAGGCCCTAATCTGGTTCCGGCACGGAATGCTGAGCCTTTGGTTAATTCGTCTTCCTGGTGGGAAATGAGAGTTAAATTTGCCCGTCCAGACACCTCCAGCTAGTCTCTCATTGGTTCTCGCTATTCCTGTTCATCTTCCGCAGAAATTGCAAACTGGGCCAATCAGGAGGTTAAAGGGACTGAGTCTCTAAGTCGGGAGAGTGTTAGTAAAGCGTCTGGAATGTTGCACCCGAGTACCAGGGTACGAAAACTGAAACATATTTGAACATGTCTCCCGATCACATGGTTGATCATACTCTAGGTGCCACATGCATGTTTTAGCTGAAGGAAGAATACCTTAAACCTGGGTAGTTGAAACCCGTGGAATGGGTACCATGCAATATGACTTCAAAGGGTCTTCATTTGCTCACCGAACCTCTCCATTCCTATCACTGCTGCGTTTATGCCCCTGTACACATGCTTGATTCTCTTTCGGAGACATAGCAATCCATAGGTTTTAAGATACTTACTAGTCAGGTACATTCTTAGGCGTTTAATATGCGGTGTTGAGTCCATTTCGTTGAGCAAGGAGTAGCTCTTGTCTATTCCATATTAGGCTTAAGGAACTTTATCTGTACTCATTTCAATCTCTGGTTTTATGCAGCACCCCAACTCACCTTTACCCTTAAGCAAGCATAAGTTGGTTTTCTAAATTTGAGACCCTCTTCTGTTCTGTATTTCAGTACCTGTGTAGCCAAGTTTACATTCCGTGTATTACTGATATCTTATGATGTTTCTTTTTCTGTGTGACTTATTTCAGTTAGAATCATCATACTTGAATCCACTCATTGTGCTGCTAAGGGCCTGATGACATAGATTTCATTGCTGAGTGATATTGCTTTGTAAGTAAATACCACAACTTCTTTATCCATTTTTCACTTTCTGTGATGTTGAACTTGTACTGTAAACGAGGTTCTTGTCAACAGAGGCGTCCCAAACTTTGGGGTGGCTGTGTCTTTTTGATTTTAATTTCCCTAAGCTATAGGACCATAAGTGGAAGTGCCCTAGGCTCTGTTGCTTTGTTTTTTAGATGTTTCAGGAAACACCATACACTTCTCCCGAGTGTCTGTTGGCAATTTACATCCCGCCCATCAGCATAACAAGGCTCCCAGTTGTCCATGGCCTGTCCTACCTTTCTGGATTTTACACTTTTTTCAGATGGCCCTTTTGACCAGGGGGAAGTTAGTCTTCATTGTAGTGCAGATTTGCTTTGCAACTTGCTTGGTTGGCCAAAAAGGGCGTATGCGTTTTTTCCTGAATATATTCAGGAAAAAACGCATACGCCCTTGTTGGCCAAGTGCATCATTGTGGACGTTCTGCCTCCTTTCCTATGCTTTCAATGCAATTCCAGTCTACCTCCTGAAATCGGTTTCCTGCAATTCTGCCCCACTTTCAAGTCCTCTTGGCAGCCTTACTTCAGTATATTTTTGGATGATAGCTGTCATTTATAACTCTGCAGGTTTGTGAATTACAGTGCCCCTGAGCTCCTTTCTTCAACTCGCTTTCTTGTGAGCTGGCCGCAACAGCGCAAGATGGCTTCAGGCCCTAATCTGGTTCCGGCAGGGCACGCTGAGCCTTTGGTTATTTCCTCTTCCTGGTGGGAAATGAGAGTTAAATTTGCCCGTCCAGACACCTCCAGCTAGTCTCTCATTGGTTCTCCCTATTCCTGTTCATCTTCCGCAGAAATTGCAAACTGGGCCAAACAGGAGGTTAAAGGCGCTGACTCTCCAAGTGGGGAGAGTGTTAGTAAAGCATCTGGAATGTTGCACCCGGGTACCAGGGGAGGAAAACTGAGACATATTTGAACACATCTCCCGTTCACACGGTTGATCGTACTCTGGGTTCCACATGTATGTTTTAGCTTAAGGAAGAATACCTTAAACCTGGAGAGTTGAGACCCGTGGAATGGGTACCATGCAATATGAATTCAAAGGGTCTTCATTTGCTCACCGAACCTCTCCAATCCTATCACTGCTTCGTTTATGCCCCTGTACACACGCTTGATTCTCTTTTGGAGACATAGCAATCCATAGGTTTTAAGATACTTACTAGTCAGGTAAATTCTTAGGCGTTTAATATGCGGTGTTGAGTCCATTTCATTCAGCAAGGAGTAGCTCTTGTCTATTCCATATTTGGCTTAAGGAACTTTATCTGTGCTCATTTCAATCTCTGGTTTTATTCAGCACGCCAACTCACCTTTACCCTTAAGCAAACATAAGTTGGTTTTCTAAATTTGAGACCCTGTTCTGTTCTGTAATTCAGTTCCTGTGTAGCCAAGTTTACATTCCGTGTATTACTGATATCTTAAGATGTTTCTTTTTCTGTGTGACTTATTTCAGTTAGAATCATCATACCTGAATCCACTCATTGTGCTGCTACGGGCCTGATGACATAGATTTCATTGCTGAGTGATATTGCTTTGTAAGTAAATACCACATCTTCTTTATCCATTCTTCACTTTCTGCGATGTTGAACTTATACTGTATACGAGGTTCTTGTAAACAGAGCCGTTCCAAACTTTGGGGTGGCTGTGTCTTTTTGATTTTAATTTCCCTAGGCTATAGGACCTTAAGTGAAAGTGCCCTAGGCTCCGTTGCTTTGTTTTTTAGATGTTTCAGGAAACACCATACACTTCTCCCAAGTGTCTGTTGGCAATTTACATCCCGCCCATCAGCATAACAAGGCTCCCAGTTCTCCATGGCCTGTCCTGCCTTTCTGGATTTTACACTTTTTTCAGATGGCCCTTTTGACCGGGGGGAAGTGAGACTTCATTGTAGTGCAGATTTCCTTTGCAAGTTTGCTTGGTTGGCCAAAAAGGGCGTATGCGTTTTTCCCTGAATATATTCAGGAAAAAACGCATACGCCCTTTTTGGCCAAGTGCATCATTGTGGACGCTCTGCCTCTTTTCCTATGCTTTCAATGCAATTCCAGTCTACCTCCTGAAATCGGTTTCCTGCAATTCTGCCCCGCTTTCAAGTCCTCTTGGCAGCCTTACTTCAGTATATTTTTGGACGATAGCTGTCATTTATAACTCTGCAGGTTTGTGAATTACAGTGCCCCTGAGCTCCTTTCTTCAACTCGCTTTCTTGTGACCTGGCCGCAACACCACAGGATGGCTTCAGGCCCAAATCTGGTTCTGGCATGGCACGCTGAGCCTTTGGTTATTTCCTCTTCCTGGTGGGAAATGAGAGTTAAATTTGCCCGTCCAGACACCTCCAGGTAGTCTCTCATTGGTTCTCCCTATTCCTGTTCATCTTCCGCAGAAATTGCAAACTGGGCCAAACAGGAGGTTAAAGGCGCTGACTCTCCAAGTGGGGAGAGTGTTAGTAAAGCATCTGGAATGTTGCACCCGAGTACCAGGGGAGGAAAACTGAGACATATTTGAACACGTCTCCCGTTCACATGGTTGATCATACTCTGGGTTCCACATGCATGTTTTAGCTGAAGGAAGAATACCTTAAACCTGGAGAGTTGAGACCCGTGTAATGGGTACCATGCAATATGACTTCAAAGGGTCTTCATTTGCTCACCGAACCTCTCCAATCCTATCACTGCTGCGTTTATGCCCCTGTACACATGCTTGATTCTCTTTTGGAGACATAGCAATCCATAGGTTTTAAGATACTTACTAGTCAGGTACATTCTTAGGCGTTTAATATGGGGTGTTGAGTCCATTTCGTTGAGCAAGGAGTAGCTCTTGTCTATTCCATATTTGGCTTAAGGAACTTTATCTGTGCTCATTTCAATCTCTGGTTTTATGCAGCACCCCAACTCACCTTTCCCCTTAAGCAAGCATAAGTTGGTTTTCTAAATTTGAGACCCTGTTCTGTTTTGGAATGCAGTTCCTGTGTAGCCAAGTTTACATTCCGTGTATTAGTGATATCTTATGATGTTTCTTTTTCTGTGTGACTTATTTCAGTTAGAATCATCGTACCTGAATCCACTCATTATGCTGCTACGGGCCTGATGACATAGATTTCATTGCTGAGTGATACTGCATTGTACGTAAGTACCACAAGTTCTTTATCCATTTTTCACTTTCTGTGATATTGAACTTGTACGGTAAACGAGGTTCTTGTAAATGGAGGTGTCCCAAACTTTGGGGTGGCTGTGTCTTTTTGATTTTAATTTCCCTAAGCTATAGGACCATAAGTGGCAGTGCCCTAGGCTCTGTTGCTTTGTTTTTTAGATGTTTCAGGAAACACCATACACTTCCCCCGAGTGGGTGTTGGCAATTTACATCCCGCCCATCAGCATAACAAGGCTCCCAGTTCTCCATGGCCTGTCCTGCCTTTCTGGATTTTACACTTTTTTCAGATGGCCCTTTTGACCGGGGGGAAGTGCGACTTCATTGTAGTGCAGATTTCCTTTGCAAGCTTGCTTGGTTGGCCAAAAAGGGCGTATGCGTTTTTTCCTGAATATATTCAGGAAAAAACGCATACGCCCTTTTTGGCCAAGTGCATCATTGTGGACGTTCTGCCTCTTTTCCTATGCTTTCAATGCAATTCCAGTCTACCTCCTGAAATCGGTTTCCTGCAATTCTGCCCCGCTTTCAAGTCCTCTTGGCAGCCTTACTTCAGTCTATTTTTGGACGATAGCTGTCATTTATAACTCTGCAGGTTTGTGAATTACAGTGCCCCTGAGCTCCTTTCTTCAACTCGCTTTCTTTTGAGCTGGCCGCAACACCGCAGGATGGCTTCAGGCCCTAATCTGGTTCCGGTACGGCACGCTGAGCCTTTGGTTATTTCCTCTTCCTGGTGGGAAATGAGAGTTAAATTTGCCCGTCCAGACACCTCCAGCTAGTCTCTCATTGGTTCTCGCTATTCCTGTTCATCTTCCGCAGAAATTGCAAACTGGGCCAAACAGGAGGTTAAAGGGACTGACTCTCCAAGTCGGGAGAGTGTTAGTAAAGCGTCTGGAATGTTGCACCCGAGGACCAGGGTACGAAAACTGAGACATATTTGAACACGTCTCCCGATCACATGGTTGATCATACTCTAGGTTCCACATGCATGTTTTAGCTGAAGGAAGAATACCTTAAACCTGGGTATTTGAAACCCGTGTAATGGGTACCATGCAATATGACTTCAAAGGGTCTTCATTTGCTCACGAACCTCTCAAATCCTATCACTGCTGCGTTTATGCCCCTGTACACATGCTTGATTCTCTTTCGGAGACATAGCAATCCATAGGTTTTAAGATACTTACTAGTCAGGTACATTCTTAGGCGTTTAATATGCGGTGTTGAGTCCATTTCGTTGAGCAAGGAGTAGTTCTTGGCTATTCCATATTTGGCTTAAGGAACTTTATCTGTGCTCATTTCAATCTCTGGTTTTATGCAGCACCCCAACTCACCTTTCCCCTTAAGGAAGCATAAGTTGGTTTTCTAAATTTGAGACCCTGTTCTGTTTTGGAATGCAGTTCCTGTGTAGCCAAGTTTACATTCCGTGTATTACTGATATCTTATGATGTTTCTTTTTCTGTGTGACTTATTTCAGTTAGAATCATCGTACCTGAATCCACTCATTATGCTGCTAAGGGCCTGATGACATAGATTTCATTGCTGAGTGATACTGCATTGTACGTAAGTACAACAAGTTCTTTATCCATTTTTCACTTTCTGTGATATTGAACTTGTACGGTAAACGAGGTTCTTGTAAACAGAGGCGTCCCAAACTTTGGGGTGGCTGTGTCTTTTTGATTTTAATTTCCCTAAGCTATAGGACCATAGGTGGAAGTGCCCTAGGCTCTGTTGCTTTGTTTTTTAGATGTTTCTGGAAACACCATACACTTCTCCTGAGTGTCTCTTGGCAATTTACATCCCGCCCATCAGCATAACAAGGCTCCCAGTTCTCCATGGCCTGTCCTGCCTTTCTGGATTTTACACTTTTTTCAGATGGCCCTTTTGACCGGGGGGAAGTGAGACTTCATTGTAGTGCAGATTTCCTTTGCAAGTTTGCTTGGTTGGCCAAAAAGGGCGTATGCGTTTTTTCCTGAATATATTCAGGAAAAAACGCATACGCCCTTTTTGGCCAAGTGCATCATTGTGGACGTTCTGCCTCTTTTCCTATGCTTTCAATGCAATTCCAGTCTACCTCCTGAAATCGGTTTCCTGCAATTCTGCCCCACTTTCAAGTCCTCTTGGCAGCCTTACTTCAGTCTATTTTTGGACGATAGCTGTCATTTATAACTCTGCAGGTTTGTGAATTACAGCGCCCCTGAGCTCCTTTCTTCAACTCGCTTTCTTGTGACCTGGCCGCAACACCGCAGGATGTCTTCAGGCCCTAATCTGGTTCTGGCACGGCACGTTGAGCCTTTGGTTAATTCCTCTTCCTGGTGGGAAATGAGAGTTAAATTTGCCCATCCAGACACCTCCAGCTAGTCTCTCATTAGTTCTCGCTATTCCTGTTCATCTTCCACAGAAATTGCAAACTGGGCCAAACAGGAGGTTAAAGGGACTGACTCTCCAAGTGGGGAGAGTGTTAGTAAAGCGTCTGGAATGTTGCACCCGAGTACCAGGGTACGAAAACTGAGACATATTTGAACACGTCTCCCGATCACATGGTTGATCATAATTTAGGTTCCACATGCATGTTTTAGCTGAAGGAAGAATACCTTAAACCTGGGTAGTTGAAACCCGTGGAATGTGTACCATGCAATATGACTTCAAAGGGTCTTCATTTGCTCACGAACCTCTCCAATGCTATCACTGCTGCATTTATGCCCCTGTACACATGCTTGATTCTCTTTCGGAGACATAGCAATCCATAGGTTTTAAGATACTTACTAGTCAGGTACATTCTTAGGCGTTTAATATAGGGTTTTGAGTCCATTTCGTTGAGCAAGGAGTAGCTCTTGTCTATTCCATATTTGGCTTAAGGAACTTTATCTGTGCTCATTTCAATCTCTGGTTTTATGCAGCACCCCAACTCACCTTTCCCCTTAAGCAAGCATAAGTTGGTTTTCTAAATTTGAGATGCTGTTCTGTTTTGGAATGCAGTTCCTGTGTAGCCAAGTTTACATTCCGTGTATTAGTGATATCTTATGATGTTTCTTTTTCTGTGTGACTTACTTCATTTAGAATCATCATACCTGAATCCACTCATTATGCTGCTACGGGCCTGATGACATAGATTTCATTGCTTAGTGATACTGCATTGTACGTAAGTACCACAAGTTCTTTATCCATTTTTCACTTTCTGTGATATTGAACTTGTACGGTAAACGACGTTCTTGTAAACGGAGGCATCCCAAACTTTGGGGTGGCTGTGTCTTTTTGATTTTAATTTCCCTAAGCTATAGGACCATAAGTGGAAGTGCCCTAGGCTCTGTTGCTTTGTTTTTTAGATGTTTCAGGAAACACCATACACTTCTCCTGAGTGTCTCTTGGCAATTTACATCCCGCCCATCAGCATAACAAGGCTCCCAGTTCTCCATGGCCTGTCCTGCCTTTCTGGATTTTACACTTTTTTCAGATGGCCCTTTTGACTGGGGAGAAGTGAGACTTCATTGTAGTGCAGATTTCCTTTGCAAGTTTGCTTCGTTGGCCAAAAAGGGCGTATGCGTTTTTTCCTGAATATATTCAGGAAAAAACGCATACGCCCTTTTTGGCCAAGTGCATCATTGTGGACGTTCTGCCTCTTTTCCTATGCTTTCAATGCAATTCCAGTCTACCTCCTGAAATCGATTTCCTGCAATTGTGCCCCACTTTCAAGTCCTCTTGGCAGCCTTACTTCAGTCTATTTTTGGACGATAGCTGTCATTTATAACTCTGCAGGTTTGTGAATTACAGCGCCCCTGAGCTCCTTTCTTCAACTCGCTTTCTTGTGACCTGGCCGCAACACCGCAGGATGTCTTCAGGCCCTAATCTGGTTCTGGCACGGCACGCTGAGCCTTTGGTTAATTCCTCTTCCTGGTGGGAAATGAGAGTTAAATTTGCCCATCCAGACACCTCCAGCTAGCCTCTCATTGGTTCTTGCTATTCCTGTTCATCTTCTGCAGAAATTGCAAACTGGGCCAAACAGGAGGTTAAAGGGACTGACTCTCCAAGTGGGGAGAGTGTTAGTAAAGCGTCTGGAATGTTGCACCCGAGTACCAGGGTACGAAAACTGAGACATATTTGAACACGTCTCCCGATCACATGGTTGATCATACTCTAGGTTCCACATGCATGTTTTAGCTGAAGGAAGAATACCTTAAACCTGGGTAGTTGAAACCCGTGGAATGGGTACCATGCAATATGACTTCAAAGGGTCTTCATTTGCTCACGAACCTCTCCAATCCTATCACTGCTGCATTTATGCCCCTGTACACATGCTTGATTCTCTTTCGGAGACATAGCAATCCATAGGTTTTAAGATACTTACTAGTCAGGTACATTCTTAGGCGTTTAATATGCGGTGTTGAGTCCATTTCGTTGAGCAAGGAGTAGCTCTTGTCTATTCCATATTTGGCTTAAGGAACTTTATCTGTGCTCATTTCAATCTCTGGTTTTATGCAGCACCCCAACTCACCTTTCCCCTTAAGCAAGCATAAGTTAGTTTTCTAAATTTGAGACCCTGTTCTGTTCTGTAATTCAGTTCCTGTGTAGCCAAGTTTACATTCCGTGTATTATTGATATCTTATGATGTTTCATTTTCTGTGTGACTTATTTCAGTTAGAATCATCATACCTGAATCCACTCATTGTGCTGCTAAGGGCCTGATGACACAGATTTCATTGCTGAGTGATATTGCTTTGTAAGTAAATACCACAACTTCTTTATCCAATTTTCACTTTCTGCGATGTTGAACTTGTACTGTAAACGAGGTTCTTGTAAACAGAGCCGTTCCAAACTCTGGGGTGGCTGTGTCTTTTTGATTTTAATTTCCCTAAGCTATGGGACCATAAGTGGAAGTGCCCTAGGTTCTGTTGCTTTGTTTTTTAGTTGTTTCAGGAAACACCATACACTTCTCCCAAGTGGTTCTTGGCAATTTACATCCCGCCCATCAGCATAACAAGGCTCCCAGTTCTCCATGGCCTGTCCTGCCTTTCTGGATTTTACACTTTTTTCAGATGGCCCTTTTGACCGGGTGGAAGTGAGACTTCATTGTAGTGCAGATTACCTTTGCAAGCTTGCTTGGTTGGCCAAAAAGGGCGTATGTGTTTTTTCCTGAATATATTCAGGAAAAAACCCATACGCACTTTTTGGCCAAGTGCATCATTGTGGACGTTCTGCCTCTTTTCCTATGCTTTCAATGCAATTCCAGTCTACCTCCTGAAATCGGTTTCCTGCAATTCTGCCCCGCTTTCAAGTCCTCTTGGCAGCCTTACTTCAGTGTATTTTTGGACGATAGCTGTCATTTATAACTCTGCAGGTTTGTGAATTACAGTGCCCCTGAGCTCCTTTCTTCAACTCGCTTTCTTGTGACCTGGCCGCAACACCGCAGGATGGCTTCAGGCCCTAATCTGGTTCCGGCCTGGCATGCTGAGCCTTTGGTTAATTCCTCTTCCTGGTGGGAAATGAGAGTTAAATTTGCCCGTCCAGACACCTCCAGCTAGCCTCTCATTGGTTCTCGCTATTCCTGTTCATCTTCCGCAGAAATTGCAAACTGGGCCAAACAGGAGGTTAAAGGGACTGACTCTCCAAGTGGGGAGAGTGTTATTAAAGCGTCTGGAATGTTGCACCCGAGTACCAGGGGAGGAAAACTGAGACATATTTGAACACGTCTCCCGATCACATGGTTGATCATACTCTGGGTTCCACATGCATGTTTTAGCTGAAGGAAGAATACCTTAAACCTGGAGAGTTCAGACCCGTGTAATGGGTACCATGCAATATGACTTCAAAGGGTCTTCATTTGCTCACCGAACCTCTCCAATCCTATCACTGCTACGTTTATGCCCCTGTACACACGCTTGATTCTCTTTTGGAGACATAGCAATCCATAGGTTTTAAGATACTTACTAGTCAGGTACATTCTTAGGCGTTTAATATGGGGTTTTGAGTCCATTTCGTTGAGCAAGTAGTAGCTCTTGTCTATTCCATATTTGGCTTAAGGAACTTTATCTGTGCTCATTTCAATCTCTGGTTTTATGCAGCACCCCAACTCACCTTTCCCCTTAAGCAAGCATAAGTTGGTTTTCTAAATTTGAGACCCTGTTCTGTTTTGGAATGCAGTTCCTGTGTAGCCAAGTTTACATTCCGTGTATTAGTGATATCTTATGATGTTTCTTTTTCTGTGTGACTTATTTCAGTTAGAATCATCGTACCTGAATCCACTCATTATGCTGCTAAGGGCCTGATGACATAGATTTCATTGCTGAGTGATACTGCATTGTACGTAAGTACAACAAGTTCTTTATCCATTTTTCACTTTCTGTGATATTGAACTTGTACGGTAAACGAGGTTCTTGTAAACAGAGGCGTCCCAAACTTTGGGGTGGCTGTGTCTTTTTTATTTTAATTTCCTTAAGCTATAGGACCATAAGTGGAAGTGCCCTAGGCTCTGTTGCTTTGTTTTTTAGATGTTTCAGGAAACACCATACACTTCTCCTGAGTGTCTGTTGGCAAATTACATCCCGCCCATCAGCATAACAAGGCTCCCAGTTCTCCATGGCCTATCCTGCCTTTCTGGATTTTACACTTTTTTCAGATGGCCCTTTTGACCGGGGGGAAGTGCGACTTCATTGTAGTGCAGATTTCCTTTGCAAGCTTGCTTGGTTGGCCAAAAAGGGCGTATGCGTTTTTTCCTGAATATATTCAGGAAAAAACGCATACGCCCTTTTTGGCCAAGTGCATCATTGTGGACGTTCTGCCTCTTTTCCTATGCTTTCAATGCAATTCCAGTCTACCTCCTGAAATCAGTTTCCTGCAATTCTGCCCCGCTTTCAAGTCCTCTTGGCAGCCTTACTTCAGTATATTTTTGGACGATAGCTGTCATTTATAACTCTGCAGGTTTGTGAATTACAGTGCCCCTAAGCTCCTTTCTTCAACTCGCTTTCTTGTGACCTGGCCGCAACACCGCAGGATGGCTTCAGGCCCTAATCTGGTTCTGGCACGGCACGCTGAGCCTTTGGTTAATTCCTCTTCCTGGTGGGAAATGAGAGTTAAATTTGCCCATCCAGACACCTCCAGCTAGCCTCTCATTGGTTCTCGCTATTCCTGTTCATCTTCCACAGAAATTGCAAACTGGGCCAAACAGGAGGTTAAAGGGACTGACTCTCCAAGTGGGGAGAGTGTTAGTAAAGCGTCTGGAATGTTGCACCCGAGTACCAGGGTACGAAAACTGAGACATATTTGAACACGTCTCCCGATCACATGGTTGATCATACTCTAGGTTCCACATGCATGTTTTAGCTGAAGGAAGAATACCTTAAACCTGGGTAGTTGAAACCCGTGGAATGGGTACGATGCAATATGACTTCAAAGGGTCTTCATTTGCTCACGAACCTCTCCAATCCTATCACTGCTGCATTTATGCCCCTGTACACATGCTTGATTCTCTTTTGGAGACATAGCAATCCATAGGTTTTAAGATACTTACTAGTCAGGTACATTCTTAGGCGTTTAATATGCGGTGTTGAGTCCATTTCGTTGAGCAAGGAGTAGCTCTTGTCTATTCCATATTTGGCTTAAGGAACTTTATCTGTGCTCATTTCAATCTCTGGTTTTATGCAGCACACCAACTCACCTTTCCGCTTAAGCAAGCATATGTTAGTTTTCTAAATTTGAGACACTGTTCTGTTCTGTAATTCAGTTACTGTGTAGCCAAGTTTACATTCCGTGTATTATTGATATCTTATGATGTTTCTTTTTCTGTGTGACTTATTTCAGTTAGAATCATCATACCTGAATCCACTCATTGTGCTGCTAAGGGCCTGATGACACAGATTTCATTGCTGAGTGATATTGCTTTGTAAGTAAATACCACAACTTCTTTATCCATTTTTCACTTTCTGCGATGTTGAACTTGTACTGTAAACGAGGTTCTTGTAAACAGAGCCGTTCCAAACTCTGGGGTGGCTGTGTCTTTTTGATTTTAATTTCCCTAAGCTATAGGACCATAAGTGGAAGTGCCCTAGGTTCTGTTGCTTTGTTTTTTAGTTGTTTCAAGAAACACCATACACTTCTCCCAAGTGGTTCTTGGCAATTTACATCCCGCCCATCAGCATAACAAGGCTCCCAGTTCTCCATGGCCTGTCCTGCCTTTCTGGATTTTACACTTTTTTCAGATGGCCCTTTTGACCGGGTGGAAGTGAGACTTCATTGTAGTGCAGATTTCCTTTGCAAGCTTGCTTGGTTGGCCAAAAAGGGCGTATGCGTTTTTTCCTGAATATATTCAGGAAAAAACGCATACGCCCTTTTTGGCCAAGTGCATCATTGTGGACGTTCTGCCTCTTTTCCTATGCTTTCAATGCAATTCCAGTCTACCTCCTGAAATCGGTTTCCTGCAATTCTGCCCCGCTTTCAAGTCCTCTTGGCAGCCTTACTTCAGTGTATTTTTGGACGATAGCTGTCATTTATAACTCTGCAGGTTTGTGAATTACAGTGACCCTGAGCTCCTTTCTTCAACTCGCTTTCTTGTGACCTGGCCGCAACACCGCAGGATGGCTTCAGGCCCTAATCTGGTTCCGGCCTGGCATGCTGAGCCTTTGGTTAATTCCTCTTCCTGGTGGGAAATGAGAGTTAAATTTGCCCGTCCAGACACCTCCAGCTAGCCTCTCATTGGTTCTCGCTATTCCTGTTCATCTTCCGCAGAAATTGCAAACTGGGCCAAACAGGAGGTTAAAGGGACTGACTCTCCAAGTGGGGAGAGTGTTATTAAAGCGTCTGAAATGTTGCACCCGAGTACCAGGGTACGAAAACTGAGACATATTTGAACACGTCTCCCGTTCACATGGTTGATCATACTCTGGGTTCCACATGCATGTTTTAGCTGAAGGAAGAATACCTTAAACCTGGAGAGTTGAGACCCGTGTAATGGGTACCATGCAATATGACTTCAAAGGGTCTTCATTTGCTCACCGAACCTCTCCAATCCTATTACTGCTGCGTTTATGCCCCTGTACACACGCTTGATTCTCTTTTGGAGACATAGCAATCCCTAGGTTTTAAGATACTTACTAGTCAGGTACATTCTTAGGCGTTTAATATGGGGTTTTGAGTCCATTTCGTTGAGCAAGGAGTAGCTCTTGCCTATTCCATATTTGGCTTAAGGAACTTTATCTGTGCTCATTTCAATCTCTGGTTTTATGCAGCACCCCAACTCACCTTTCCCCTTAAGCAAGCATAAGTTGGTTTTCTAAATTTGAGACCCTGTTCTGTTTTGGAATGCAGTTCCTGTGTAGCCAAGTTTACATTCCGTGTATTAGTGATATCTTATGATGTTTCTTTTTCTGTGTGACTTATTTCAGTTAGAATTATCATACCTGAATCCACTCATTTTGCTGCTAGGGGCCTGATGACACAGATTTCATTGCTGAGTGATATTGCTTTGTAAGTAAATACCACAACTTCTTTATCCATTTTTCACTTTCTGCGATGTTGAACTTGTACTGTAAACGAGGTTCTTGTAAACAGAGCCGTTCTAAACTTTGGGGTGGCTGTGTCTTTTTCATTTTAATTTCCCTAAGCTATAGGACCATAAGTGGAAGTGCCCTAGGTTCTGTTGCTTTGTTTTTTAGTTGTTTCAGGAAACACCATACACTTCTCCCAAGTGGTTCTTGGCAATTTACATCTCGCCCAGCAGCATAACAAGGGTCCCAGTTCTCCATGGCCTGTCCTGCCTTTCTGGATTTTACACTTTTTTCAGATGGCCCTTTTGACCGGGGGGAAGTGAGACTTCATTGTAGTGCAGATTTCCTTTGCAAGCTTGCTTGGTTGGCCAAAAAGGACGTATGCGTTTTTTCCTGAATATATTCAGGAAAAAACGCATACGCCCTTTTTGGCCAAGTGCATCATTGTGGACGTTCTGCCTCTTTTCCTATGCTTTCAATGCAATTCCAGTCTACCTCCTGAAATCGGTTTCCTGCAATTCTGCCCCGCTTTCAAGTCCTCTTGGCAGCCTTACTTCAGTCTATTTTTGGACGATAGCTGTCATTTATAACTCTGCAGGTTTGTGAATTACAGTGCCCCTGAGCTCCTTTCTTCAACTCGCTTTCTTTTGAGCTGGCCGCAACACCGCAGGATGGCTTCAGGCCCTAATCTGGTTCCGGTACGGCACGCTGAGCCTTTGGTTATTTCCTCTTCCTGGTGGGAAATGAGAGTTAAATTTGCCCGTCCAGACACCTCCAGCTAGCCTCTCATTGGTTCTCGCTATTCCTGTTCATCTTCCGCAGAAATTGCAAACTGTGCCAAACAGGAGGTTAAAGGCGCTGACTCTCCAAGTGGGGAGAGTGTTAGTAAAGCGTCTGGAATGTTGCACCCGAGTACCAGGGTACGAAAACTGAGACATATTTGAACACGTCTCCCGATCACATGGTTGATCATACTCTGGGTTCCACATGCATGTTTTAGCTGAAGGAAGAATACCTTAAATCTGGAGAGTTAAGACCCGTGGAATGGGTACCATGCAATATGACTTCAAAGGGTCTTCATTTGCTCACCGAACCTCTCCAATCCTATCACTGCTGCGTTTATGCCCCTGTACACATGCTTGATTCTCTTTCGGAGACATAGCAATCCATAGGTTTTAAGATACTTACTAGTCAGGTACATTCTTAGGCGTTTAATATGCGGTGTTGAGTCCATTTCGTTGAGCAAGGAGTAGCTCTTGTCTATTCCATATTTGGCTTAAGGAACTTTATCTGTGCTCATTTCAATCTCTGGTTTTATGCAGCACCCCAACTCACCTTTACCCTTAAGCAAGCATAAGTTGGTTTTCTAAATTTGAGAACCTGTTCTGTTCTGTAATTCAGTTCCTGTGTAGCCAAGTTTACAATCCGTGTATTAGTGATATCTTATGATGTTTCTTTTTCTGTGTGACTTATTTCAGTTAGAATCATCGTACCTGAATCCACTCATTATGCTGCTACGGGCCTGATGACATAGATTCCATTGCTGAGTGATACTGCATTGTACGTAAGTACCACAAGTTCTTTATCCATTTTTCACTTTCTGTGATATTGAACTTGTACGGTAAACGAGTTTCTTGTAAACAGAGGCGTCCCAAACTTTGGGGTGGCTGTGTCTTTTTTATTTTAATTTCCCTAAGCTATAGGACCATAAGTGGAAGTGCCCTAGGCTCTGTTGCTTTGTTTTTTAGATGTTTCAGGAAACACCATACACTTCTCCCAAGTGTCTGTTGGCAATTTACATCCCGCCCATCAGCATAACAAGGCTCCCAGTTCTCCATGGCCTGTCCTGCCTTTCTGGATTTTACACTTTTTTCAGATGCCCCTTTTGACCGGGGGGAAGTGAGACTTCATTGTAGTGCAGATTTCCTTTGCAAGTTTGCTTGGTTGGCCAAAAAGGGCGTATGCGTTTTTTCCTGAATATATTCAGGAAAAAACGCATACGCCCTTTTTGGCCAAGTGCATCATTGTGGACGTTCTGCCTCTTTTCCTATGCTTTCAATGCAATTCCAGTCTACCTCCTGAAATCGGTTTCCTGCAATTCTGCCCCGCTTTCAAGTCCTCTTGGCAGCCTTACTTCAGTCTATTTTTGGACGATAGCTGTCATTTATAACTCTGCAGGTTTGTGAATTACAGTGTCCCTGAGCTCCTTTCTTCAACTCGCTTTCTTGTGACCCGGCCGCAACACCGCAGGATGTCTTCAGGCCCTAATCTGGTTCTGGCACGGCATGCTGAGCCTTTGGTTAATTCCTCTTCCTGGTGGGAAATGAGAGTTAAATTTGCCCATCCAGACACCTCCAGCTAGTCTCTCATTGGTTCTCGCTATTCCTGTTCATCTTCCACAGAAATTGCAAACTAGACCAAACAGGAGGTTAAAGGGACTGACTCTCCAAGTGGGGAGAGTGTTAGTAAAGCGTCTGGAATGTTGCACCCGAGTACCAGGGTACGAAAACTGAGACATATTTGAACACGTCTCCCGATCACATGGTTGATCATACTCTAGGTTCCACATGCATGTTTTAGCTGAAGGAAGAATACCTTAAACCTGGGTAGTTGAAACCCGTGGAATGGGTACCATGCAATATGACTTCAAAGGGTCTTCATTTGCTCACCGAACCTCTCCAATCCTATCACTGCTGCGTTTATGCCCCTGTACACATGCTTGATTCTCTTTCGGAGACATAGCAATCCATAGGTTTTAAGATACTTACTAGTCAGGTACATTCTTAGGCGTTTAACATGCGGTGTTGAGTCCATTTCGTTGAGCAAGGAGTAGCTCTTGTCTATTCCATATTTGGCTTAAGGAACTTTATCTGTGCTCATTTCAATCTCTGGTTTTATGCAGCACCCCAGCTCACCTTTCCCCTTAAGCAAGTATAAGTTGGTTTTCTAAATTTGAGACCCTGTTCTGTTCTGTAATTCAGTTCCTGTGTAGCCAAGTTTCCATTCCGTGTATTACTGATATCTTATGATGTTTCTTTTTCTGTGTGACTTATTTCAGTTAGAATCATCATACCTGAATCCACTCATTGTGCTGCTAAGGGCCTGATGACACAGATTTCATTGCTGAGTGATATTGCTTTGTAAGTAAATACCACAACTTCTTTATCCATTTTTCACTTTCTGCGATGTTGAACTTGTACTGTAAACGAGGTTCTTGTAAACAGAGGCGTCCCAAACTTTGGGGTGGCTGTGTCTTTTTGATTTTAATTTCCCTAAGCTATAGGACCATAAGTGGAAGTGCCCTAGGTTCTGTTGCTTTGTTTTTAGATGTTTCAGGAAACACCATACACTTCTCCCGAGTGGTTGTTGGCAATTTACATCTCGCCCATCAGCATAACAAGGCTCCCAGTTCTCCATGGCCTGTCCTGCCTTTCTGGATTTTACCCTTTTTTCAGATGACCCTTTTGACAAGGGGGAAGTGAGACTTCATTGTAGTGCAGATTTCCTTTGCAAGCTTGCTTGGTTGGCCAAAAAGGGCGTATGCGTTTTTTCCTGAATATATTCAGGAAAAAACGCATACGCCCTTTTTGGCCAAGTGCATCATTGTGGACGTTCTGCCTCTTTTCCTATGCTTTCAATGCAATTCCAGTCTACCTCCTGAAATCGGTTTCCTGCAATTCTGCCCCACTTTCAAGTCCTCTTGGCAGCCTTACTTCAGTCTATTTTTGGACGATAGCTGTCATTTATAACTCTGCAGGTTTGTGAATTACAGTGCCCCTGAGCTCCTTTCTTCAACTCGCTTTCTTGTGACCTGGCCGCAACACCGCAGGATGGCTTCAGGCTCTAATCTGGTTCCGGCACGGCACGCTGAGCCTCTGGTTATTTCCTCTTCCTGGTGGGAAATGAGAGTTAAATTTGCCCGTCCAGACACCTCCAGCTAGTCTCTCATTGGTTCTCGCTATTCCTGTTCATCTTCCGCAGAAATTGCAAACTGTGCCAAACAGGAGGTTAAAGGCGCTGACTCTCCAAGTGGGGAGAGTGTTAGTAAAGCGTCTGGAATGTTGCACCCGAGTACCAGGGGAGGAAAACTGAGACATATTTGAACACGTCTCCCGATCACATGGTTGATCATACTCTGGGTTCCACATGCATGTTTTAGCTGAAGGAAGAATACCTAAAACCTGGGTAGTTGAAACCCGTGGAATGGGTACCATGCAATATGACTTCAAAGGGTCTTCATTTGCTCACCGAACCTCTCCAATCCTATCACTGCTGCGTTTATGCCCCTGTACACATGCTTGATTCTCTTTCGGAGACATAGCAATCTATAGGTTTTAAGATACTTACTAGTCAGGTACATTCTTAGGCGTTTAATATGCGGTGTTGAGTCCATTTCGTTGAGCAAGGAGTAGCTCTTGTCTATTCCATATTTGGCTTAAGGAACTTTATCTGTGCTCATTTCGATCTCTGGTTTTATGCAGCACCCCAACTCACCTTTCCCCTTAAGCAAGTATAAGTTGGTTTTCTAAATTTGAGACCCTGTTCTGTTCTGTAATTCAGTTCCTGTGTAGCCAAGTTTCCATTCCGTGTATTACTGATATCTTATGATGTTTCTTTTTCTGTGTGACTTATTTCAGTTAGAATCATCATACCTGAATCCACTCATTGTGCTGCTAAGGGCCTGATGACACAGATTTCATTGCTGAGTGATATTGCTTTGTAAGTAAATACCACAACTTCTTTATCCATTTTTCACTTTCTGCGATGTTGAACTTGTACTGTAAACGAGGTTCTTGTAAACAGAGGCGTCCCAAACTTTGGGGTGGCTGTGTCTTTTTGATTTTAATTTCCCTAAGCTATAGGACCATAAGTGGAAGTGCCCTAGGTTCTGTTGCTTTGTTTTTAGATGTTTCAGGAAACACCATACACTTCTCCCGAGTGGTTGTTGGCAATTTACATCTCGCCCATCAGCATAACAAGGCTCCCAGTTCTCCATGGCCTGTCCTGCCTTTCTGGATTTTACCCTTTTTTCAGATGACCCTTTTGACAAGGGGGAAGTGAGACTTCATTGTAGTGCAGATTTCCTTTGCAAGCTTGCTTGGTTGGCCAAAAAGGGCGTATGCGTTTTTTCCTGAATATATTCAGGAAAAAACGCATACGCCCTTTTTGGCCAAGTGCATCATTGTGGACGTTCTGCCTCTTTTCCTATGCTTTCAATGCAACTCCAGTCTACCTCCTGAAATCGGTTTCCTGCAATTCTGCCCCGCTTTCAAGTCCTCTTGGCAGCCTTACTTCAGTCTATTTTTGGACGATAGCTGTCATTTATAACTCTGCAGGTTTGTGAATTACAGTGCCCCTGAGCTCCTTTCTTCAACTCCCTTTCTTGTGACCTGGCCGCAACACCGCAGCATGGCTTCAGGCCCTAATCTGGTTCCGGCACGGCACGCTGAGCCTCTGGTTATTTCCTCTTCCTGGTGGGAAATGAGAGTTAAATTTGCCCGTCCAGACACCTCCAGCTAGTCTCTCATTGGTTCTCGCTATTCCTGTTCATCTTCCGCAGAAATTGCAAACTGTGCCAAACAGGAGGTTAAAGGCGCTGACTCTCCAAGTGTGGAGAGTGTTAGTAAAGCGTCTGGAATGTTGCACCCGAGTACCAGGGGAGGAAAACTGAGACATATTTGAACACGTCTCCCGATCACATGGTTGATCATACTCTGGGTTCCACATGCATGTTTTACCTGAAGGAAGAATACCTAAAACCTGGGTAGTTGAAACCCGTGGAATGGGTACCATGCAATATGACTTCAAAGGGTCTTCATTTGCTCACAGAACCTCTCCAATCCTATCACTGCTGCGTTTATGCCCCTGTACACATGCTTGATTCTCTTTCGGAGACATAGCAATCCCTAGGTTTTAAGATACTTACTAGTCAGGTACATTCTTAGGCGTTTAATATGGGGTGTTGAGTCCATTTCGTTGAGCAAGGAGTAGCTCTTGTTTATTCCATATTTGGCTTAAGGAACTTTATCTGTGCTCATTTCAATCTCTGGTTTTATGCAGCACCCCAACTCACCTTTACCCTTAAGCAAGCATAAGTTGGTTTTCTAAATTTGAGACCCTGTTCTGTTCTGTAATTCAGTTCCTGTGTAGCCAAGTTTCCATTCCGTGTATTACTGATATCTTATGATGTTTCTTTTTCTGTGTGACTTATTTCAGTTAGAATCATCATACCTGAATCCACTCATTGTGCTGCTAAGGGCCTGATGACACAGATTTCATTGCTTGGTGATACTGCTTTGTAAGTAAATACCACAACTTCTTTATCCATTTTTCACTTTCTGCGATGTTGAACTTGTTCTGTAAAAGAGGTTCTTGTAAACAGAGGCGTCCCAAACTTTGGGGTGGCTGTGTCTTTTTGATTTTAATTTCCCTAAGCTATAGGACCATAAGTGGAAGTGCCGTAGGTTCTGTTGCTTTGTTTTTTAGATGTTTCAGGAAACACCATACACTTCTCCCAAGTGGTTGTTGGCAATTTACATCCCGCCCATCAGCATAACAAGGCTCCCAGTTCTCCATGGCCTGTCCTGCCTTTCTGGATTTTACACTTTTTTCAGATGGCCCTTTTGACCGGGGGGAAGTGAGACTTCATTGTAGTGCAGATTCCCTTTGCAAGCTTGCTTGGTTGGCCAAAAAGGGCGTATGCGTTTTTTCCTGAATATATTCAGGAAAAAACGCATACGCCCTTTTTGGCCAAGTGCATCATTGTGGACGTTCTGCCTCTTTTCCTATGCTTTCAATGCAATTCCAGTCTACCTCCTGAAATCGGTTTCCTGCAATTCTGCCCCGCTTTCAAGTCCTCTTGGCAGCCTTACTTCAGTATATTTTTGGACGATAGCTGTCATTTATAACTCTGCAGGTTTGTGAATTACAGTGCCCCTGAGCTCCTTTCTTCAACTCGCTTTCTTTTGAGCTGGCCGCAACACCGCAGGATGGATTCAGGCCCTAATCTGGTTCCGGTACGGCACGCTGAGCCTTTGGTTATTTCCTCTTCCTGGTGGGAAATGAGAGTTAAATTTGCCCGTCCAGACACCTCCAGCTAGCCTCTCATTGGTTCTCGCTATTCCTGTTCATCTTCCGCAGAAATTGCAAACTGGGCCAAACAGGAGGTTAAAGGCGCTGACTCTCCAAGTGGGGAGAGTGTTAGTAAAGCGTCTGGAATGTTGCACCCGAGTACCAGGGTACGAAAACTGAGACATATTTGAACACGTCTCCCGATCACATGGTTGATCATACTCTAGGTTCCACATGCATGTTTTAGCTGAAGGAAGAATACCTTAAACCTGGGTAGGTGAAACCCGTGGAATGGGTACCATGCAATATGACTTCAAAGGGTCTTCATTTGCTCACCGAACCTCTCCAATCCTATCACTGCTGCGTTTATGCCCCTGTACACATGCTTGATTCTCTTTCGGAGACATAGCAATCTATAGGTTTTAAGATACTTACTAGTCAGGTACATTCTTAGGCGTTTAATATGCGGTGTTGAGTCCATTTCGTTGAGCAAGGAGTAGCTCTTGTCTATTCCATATTTGGCTTAAGGAACTTTATCTGTGCTCATTTCGATCTCTGGTTTTATGCAGCACCCCAACTCACCTTTCCCCTTAAGCAAGCATAAGTTGGTTTTCTAAATTTGAGACCCTGTTCTGTTCTGTAATTCAGTTCCTGTGTAGCCAAGTTTCCATTCCGTGTATTACTGATATCTTATGATGTTTCTTTTTCTGTGTGACTTATTTCAGTTAGAATCATCATACCTGAATTCACTCATTGTGCTGCTAAGGGCCTGATGACATAGATTTCATTGCTGAGTGATATTGCTTTGTAACTGATTACCACAACTTCTTTATCCATTTTTCACTTTCTGCGATGTTGAACTTGTACTGTAAACGAGGTTCTTGTAAACAGAGCCGTTCCAAACTTTGGGGTGGCTGTGTCTTTTTGATTTTAATTTCCCTAAGCTATAGGACCATAAGTGGAAGTGCCCTAGGCTCTGTTGCTTTGTTTTTTAGATGTTTCAGGAAACACCATACACTTCTCCCAAGTGTCTGTTGGCAATTTACATCCCGCCCATCAGCATAACAAGGCTCCCAGTTCTCCATGGCCTGTCCTGCCTTTCTGGATTTTACACTTTTTTCAGATGGCCCTTTTGACCGGGGGGAAGTGAGACTTCATTGTAGTGCAGATTCCCTTTGCAAGCTTGCTTGGTTGGCCAAAAAGGGCGTATGCGTTTTTTCCTGAATATATTCAGGAAAAAACGCATACGCCCTTTTTGGCCAAGTGCATCATTGTGGACGTTCTGCCTCTTTTCCTATGCTTTCAATACAATTCCAGTCTACCTCTGAAATCGGTTTCCTGCAATTCTGCCCCGCTTTCAAGTCCTCTTGGCAGCCTTACTTCAGTCTATTTATGGACGATAGCTGTCATTTATAACTCTGCAGGTTTGTGAATTACAGTGCCCCTGAGTTCATTTCTTCAACTTGCTTTCTTGTGACCTGTCTGCAACACCGCAGGATGGTTTCAGGCCCTAATCTGGTTCCGGCCCGGCATACTGAGTCTTTGGTTAATTCCTCTTCCTGGTGGGAAATGAGAGTTAAATTTGCCCGTCCAGACACCTCCAGCTAGCCTCTCATTGGTTCTCGCTATTCCTGTTCATCTTCCGCAGAAATTGCAAACTGGGCCAAACAGGAGGTTAAAGGGACTGACTCTCCAAGTCGGGAGAGTGTTAGTAAAGCATCTGGAATGTTGCACCCGAGTACCAGGGTAGGAAAACTGAGACATATTTGAACACGTCTCCCGTTCACATGGTTGATCATACTCTGGGTTCCACATGCATGTTTTAGCTGAAGGAAGAATACCTTAAACCTGGAGAGTTGAGACCCGTGGAATGGGTACCATGCAATATGACTTCAAAGGGTCTTCATTTGCTCACCGAACCTCTCCAATCCTATCACTGCTGCGTTTATGCCCCTGTACACACGCTTGATTCTCTTTTGGAGACATAGCAATGCATAGGTTTTAAGATACTTACTAGTCAGGTACATTCTTAGGCGTTTAATATGGGGTTTTGAGTCCATTTCGTTGAGCAAGGAGTAGCTCTTGTGTATTCCATATTTGGCTTAAGGAACTTTATCTGTGCTCATTTCAATCTCTGGTTTTATGCAGCACCCCAACTCACCTTTCCCCTTAAGCAAGCATAAGTTGGTTTTCTAAATTTGAGACCCTGTTCTGTTTTGGAATGCAGTTCCTGTGTAGCCAAGTTTACATTCCGTGTATTACTGATATCTTATGATGTTTCTTTTTCTGTGTGACTTATTTCAGTTAGAATCATCGTACCTGAATCCACTCATTATGCTGCTACGGGCCTGATGACATAGATTTCATTGCTGAGTGATACTGCATTGTACGTCAGTACCACAAGTTCTTTATCCATTTTTCACTGTCTGTGATATTGAACTTGTACGGTAAACGAGGTTCTTGTAAACGGAGGCGTCCCAAACTTTGGGGTGGCTGTGTCTTTTTGATTTTAATTTCCCTAAGCTATAGGACCATAAGTGGAAGTGCCCTAGACTCTGTTGCTTTGTTTTTTAGATGTTTCAGGAAACACCATACACTTCTCCTGAGTGTCTGTTGGCAATTTACATCCCGCCCATCAGCATAACAAGGCTCCCAGTTCTCCATGGCCTATCCTGCCTTTCTGGATTTTACACTTTTTTCAGATGGCCCTTTTGACCGGGGGGAAGTGAGACTTCATTGTAGTGCAGATTTCCTTTGCAAGTTTGCTTGGTTGGCCAAAAAGTGCGTATGCGTTTTTTCCTGAATATATTCAGGAAAAAACGCATACGCCCTTTTTGGCCAAGTGCATCATTGTGGACGTTCTGCCTCTTTTCCTATGCTTTCAATGCAATTCCAGTCTACCTCCTGAAATCGGTTTCCTGTAATTCTGCCCCGCTTTCAAGTCCTCTTGGCAGCCTTACTTCAGTCTATTTTTGGACGATAGCTGTCATTTATAACTCTGCAGGTTTGTGAATTACAGTGCCCCTGAGCTCCTTTCTTCAACTCGGTTTCTTGTGACCTGGCCGCAACACCGCAGGATGTCTTCAGGCCCTAATCTGGTTCTGGCATGGCACGCTGAGCCTTTGGTTAATTCCTCTTCCTGGTGGGAAATGAGAGTTAAATTTGCCCATCCAGACACCTCCAGCTAGTCTCTCATTGGTTCTCGCTATTCCTGTTCATCTTCCACAGAAATTGCAAACTGGGCCAAACAGGAGGTTAAAGGGACTGACTCTCCAAGTCGAGAGAGTGTTAGTAAAGCATCTGGAATGTTGCACCCGAGTACCAGGGTACGAAAACTGAGACATATTTGAACACGTCTCCCGATCACATGGTTGATCATACTCTGGGTTCCACATGCATGTTTTAGCTGAAGGAAGAATACCTAAAACCTGGGTAGTTGAAACCCGTGGAATGGGTACCATGCAATATGACTTCAAAGGGTCTTCATTTGCTCACAGAACCTCTCCAATCCTATCACTGCTGCGTTTATGCCCCTGTACACATGCTTGATTCTCTTTCGGAGACATAGCATTCCCTAGGTTTTAAGATACTTACTAGTCAGGTACATTCTTAGGCGTTTAATATGGGGTGTTGAGTCCATTTCTTTGAGCAAGGAGTAGCTCTTGTTTATTCCATATTTGGCTTAAGGAACTTTATCTGTGCTCATTTCTATCTCTGGTTTTATGCAGCACCCCAACTCACCTTTCCCCTTAAGCAAGCATAAGTTGGTTTTCTAAATTTGAGACCCTGTTCTGTTCTGTAATTCAGTTCCTGTGTAGCCAAGTTTCCATTCCGTGTATTACTGATATCTTATGATGTTTCTTTTTCTGTGTGACTTATTTCAGTTAGAATCATCATAACTGAATCCACTCATTGTGCTGCTAAGGGCCTGATGACACAGATTTCATTGCTTGGTGATATTGCTTTGTAAGTAAATACCACAACTTCTTTATCCATTTTTCACTTTCTGCGATGTTGAACTTGTTCTGTAAACGAGGTTCTTGTAAACAGAGGCGTCCCAAACTTTGGGGTGGCTGTGTCTTTTTGATTTTAATTTCCCTAAGCTATAGGACCATAAGTGGAAGTGCCGTAGGTTCTGTTGCTTTGTTTTTTAGATGTTTCAGGAAACACCATACACTTCTCCCAAGTGGTTGTTGGCAATTTACATCACGCCCATCAGCATAACAAGGCTCCCAGTTCTCCATGGCCTGTCCTGCCTTTCTGGATTTTACCCTTTTTTCAGATGACCCTTTTGACCGGGGGGAAGTGAGACTTCATTGTAGTGCAGATTTCCTTTGCAAGCTTGCTTGGTTGGCCAAAAAGGGCGTATGCGTTTTTTCCTGAATATATTCAGGAAAAAACGCATACGCCCTTTTTGGCCAAGTGCATCATTGTGGACGTTCTGCCTCTTTTCCTATGCTTTCAATGCAATTCCAGTCTACCTCCTGAAATCGGTTTCCTGCAATTCTGCCCCGCTTTCAAGTCCTCTTGGCAGCCTTACTTCAGTATATTTTTGGACGATAGCTGTCATTTATAACTCTGCAGGTTTGTGAATTACAGTGCCCCTGAGCTCCTTTCTTCAACTCGCTTTCTTTTGAGCTGGCCGCAACACCGCAGGATGGCTTCAGGCCCTAATCTGGTTCCGGTACGGCATGCTGAGCCTTTGGTTATTTCCTCTTCCTGGTGGGAAATGAGAGTTAAATTTGCCCGTCCAGACACCTCCAGCTAGCCTCTCATTGGTTCTCGCTATTCCTGTTCATCTTCCGCAGAAATTGCAAACTGGGCCAAACAGGAGGTTAAAGGCGCTGACTCTCCAAGTGGGGAGAGTGTTAGTAAAGCGTCTGGAATGTTGCACCCGAGTACCAGGGTACGAAAACTGAGACATATTTGAACACGTCTCCCGATCACATGGTTGATCATACTCTAGGTTCCACATGCATGTTTTAGCTGAAGGAAGAATACCTTAAACCTGGAGAGTTGAGACCCGTGGAATGGGTACCATGCAATATGACTTCAAAGGGTCTTCATTTGCTCACCGAACCTCTCCAATCCTATCACTGCTGCGTTTATGCCCCTGTACACACGCTTGATTCTCTTTTGGAGACATAGCAATCCATAGGTTTTAAGATACTTACTAGTCAGGTACATTCTTAGGCGTTTAATATGGGGTTTTGAGTCCATTTCGTTGAGCAAGGAGTAGCTCTTGTGTATTCCATATTTGGCTTAAGGAACTTTATCTGTGCTCATTTCAATCTCTGGTTTTATGCAGCACCCCAACTCACCTTTCCCCTTAAGCAAGCATAAGTTGGTTTTCTAAATTTGAGACCCTGTTCTGTTTTGGAATGCAGTTCCTGTGTAGCCAAGTTTACATTCCGTGTATTACTGATATCTTATGATGTTTCTTTTTCTGTGTGACTTATTTCAGTTAGAATCATCATACCTGAATCCACTCATTGTGCTGCTAAGGGCCTCATGACACAGATTTCATTGCTGAGTGATATTGCTTTGTAAGTAAATACCACAACTTCTTTATCCATTTTTCACTTTCTGCGATGTTGAACTTGTACTGTAAACGAGGTTCTTGTAAACAGAGGCGTCCCAAACTTTGGGGTGGCTGTGTCTTTTTGATTTTAATTTCCCTAAGCTATAGGACCATAAGTGGAAGTGCCCTAGGTTCTGTTGCTTTGTTTTTTAGATATTTCAGGAAACACCATACACTTCTCCCGAGTGGTTGTTGGCAATTTACATCCCGCCCATCAGCATAACAAGGCTCCCAGTTCTCCATGGCCTGTCCTGCCTTTCTGGATTTTACCCTTTTTTCAGATGACCCTTTGACCGGGGGGAAGTGAGACTTCATTGTAGTGCAGATTTCCTTTGCAAGCTTGCTTGGTTGGCCAAAAAGGGGGTATGCGTTTTTTCCTGAATATATTCAGGAAAAAACGCATACGCCCTTTTTGGCCAAGTGCATCATTGTGGACGTTCTTCCTCTTTTCCTATGCTTTCAATGCAATTCCAGTCTACCTCCTGAAATCGGTTTCCTGCAATTCTGCCCCACTTTCAAGTCCTCTTGGCAGCCTTACTTCAGTCTATTTTTGGACGATAGCTGTCATTTATAACTCTGCAGGTTTGTGAATTACAGTGCCCCTGAGCTCCTTTCTTCAACTAGCTTTCTTTTGAGCTGGCCGCAACACCGCAGGATGGCTTCAGGCCCTAATCTGGTTCCGGCACGGCACGCTGAGCCTCTGGTTATTTCCTCTTCCTGGTGGGAAATGAGAGTTAAATTTGCCCGTCCAGACACCTCCAGCTAGTCTCTCATTGGTTCTCGCTATTCCTGTTCATCTTCCGCAGAAATTGCAAACTGGGCCAAACAGGAGGTTAAAGGCGCTGACTCTCCAAGTGGGGAGAGTGTTAGTAAAGCATCTGGAATGTTGCACCCGAGTACCAGGGGAGGAAAACTGAGACATATTTGAACACGTCTCCCGTTCACATGGTTGATCATACTCTGGGTTCCACATGCATGTTTTAGCTGAAGGAAGAATACCTAAAACCTGGGTAGTTGAAACCCGTGGAATGGGTACCATGCAATATGACTTCAAAGGGTCTTCATTTGCTCACCGAACCTCTCCAATCCTATCACTGCTGCGTTTATGCCCTGTACACATGCTTGATTCTCTTTCGGAGACATAGCAATTCCTAGGTTTTAAGATACTTACTAGTCAGGTACATTCTTAGGCGTTTAATATGCGGTGTTGAGTCCATTTCTTTGAGCAAGGAGTAGCTCTTGTCTATTCCATATTTGGCTTAAGGAACTTTATCTGTGCTCATTTCAATCTCTGGTTTTATGCAACACCCCAACTCACCTTTCCCCTTAAGCAAGCATAAGTTGGTTTTCTAAATTTGAGACCCTGTTCTGTTCTGTAATTCAGTTCCTGTGTAGCCAAGTTTCCATTCCGTGTATTACTGATATCTTATGATGTTTCTTTTTCTGTGTGACTTATTTCAGTTAGAATCATCATACCTGAATCCACTCATTGTGCTGCTAAGGGCCTGATGACATAGATTTCATTGCTGAGTGATATTGCTTTGTAAGTGATTACCACAACTTCTTTATCCATTTTTCACTTTCTGCGATGTTGAACTTGTACTGTAAACGAGGTTCTTGTAAACAGAGCCGTTCCAAACTTTGGGGTGGCTGTGTCTTTTTGATTTTAATTTCCCTAAGCTATAGGACCATAAGTGGAAGTGCCCTAGGCTCTGTTGCTTTGTTTTTTAGATGTTTCAGGAAACACCATACACTTCTCCCGAGTGTCTGTTGGTAATTTACATCCCGCCCATCAGCATAACAAGGCTCCCAGTTCTCCATGGCCTGTCCTGCCTTTCTGGATTTTACACTTTTTTCAGATGGCCCTTTTGACCGGGGGGAAGTGAGACTTCATTGTAGTGCAGATTTCCTTTGCAAGCTTGCTTGGTTGGCCAAAAAGGGCGTATGCGTTTTTTCCTGAATATATTCAGGAAAAAACGCATACGCCCTTTTTGGCCAAGTGCATCATTGTGGACGTTCTGCCTCTTTTCCTATGCTTTCAATACAATTCCAGTCTACCTCCTGAAATCGGTTTCCTGCAATTCTGCCCCGCTTTCAAGTCCTCTTGGCAGCCTTACTTCAGTCTATTTTTGGACGATAGCTGTCATTTATAACTCTGCAGGTTTGTGAATTACAGTGCCCCTGAGTTCATTTCTTCAACTCGCTTTCTTGTGACCTGGCCGCAACACTGCAGGATGGCTTCAGGCCCTAATCTGGTTCCGGCCCGGCATGCTGAGCCTTTGGTTAATTCCTCTTCCTGGTGGGAAATGAGAGTTAAATTTGCCCGTCCAGACACCTCCAGCTAGCCTCTCATTGGTTCTCGCTATTCCTGTTCATCTTCCGCAGAAATTGCAAACTGGGCCAAACAGGAGGTTAAAGGGACTGACTCTCCAAGTCGGGAGAGTGTTAGTAAAGCATCTGGAATGTTGCACCCGAGTACCAGGGTAGGAAAACTGAGACATATTTGAACACGTCTCCCGTTCACATGGTTGATCATACTCTGGGTTCCACATGCATGTTTTAGCTGAAGGAAGAATACCTTAAACCTGGAGAGTTGAGACCCGTGGAATGGGTACCATGCAATATGACTTCAAAGGGTCTTCATTTGCTCACCGAACCTCTCCAATCCTATCACTGCTGCGTTTATGCCCCTGTACACACGCTTGATTCTCTTTTGGAGACATAGCAATCCATAGGTTTTAAGATACTTACTAGTCAGGTACATTCTTAGGCGTTTAATATGGGGTTTTGAGTCCATTTCGTTGAGCAAGGAGTAGCTCTTGTGTATTCCATATTTGGCTTAAGGAACTTTATCTGTGCTCATTTCAATCTCTGGTTTTATGCAGCACCCCAACTCACCTTTCCCCTTAAGCAAGCATAAGTTGGTTTTCTAAATTTGAGACCCTGTTCTGTTTTGGAATGCAGTTCCTGTGTAGCCAAGTTTACATTCCGTGTATTACTGATATCTTATGATGTTTCTTTTTCTGTGTGACTTATTTCAGTTAGAATCATCGTACCTGAATCCACTCATTATGCTGCTACGGGCCTGATGACATAGATTTCATTGCTGAGTGATACTGCATTGTACGTAAGTACCACAAGTTCTTTATCCATTTTTCACTGTCTGTGATATTGAACTTGTACGGTAAACGAGGTTCTTGTAAACGGAGGCGTCCCAAACTTTGGGGTGGCTGTGTCTTTTTGATTTTAATTTCCCTAAGCTATAGGACCATAAGTGGAAGTGCCCTAGACTCTGTTGCTTTGTTTTTTAGATGTTTCAGGAAACACCATACACTTCTCCTGAGTGTCTGTTGGCAATTTACATCCCGCCCATCAGCATAACAAGGCTCCCAGTTCTCCATGGCCTATCCTGCCTTTCTGGATTTTACACTTTTTTCAGATGGCCCTTTTGACCGGGGGGAAGTGAGACTTCATTGTAGTGCAGATTTCCTTTGCAAGTTTGCTTGGTTGGCCAAAAAGTGCGTATGCGTTTTTTCCTGAATATATTCAGGAAAAAACGCATACGCCCTTTTTGGCCAAGTGCATCATTGTGGACGTTCTGCCTCTTTTCCTATGCTTTCAATGCAATTCCAGTCTACCTCCTGAAATCGGTTTCCTGTAATTCTGCCCCGCTTTCAAGTCCTCTTGGCAGCCTTACTTCAGTATATTTTTGGACGATAGCTGTCATTTATAACTCTGCAGGTTTGTGAATTACAGTGCCCCTGAGCTCCTTTCTTCAACTCGGTTTCTTGTGACCTGGCCGCAACACCGCAGGATGTCTTCAGGCCCTAATCTGGTTCTGGCATGGCACGCTGAGCCTTTGGTTAATTCCTCTTCCTGGTGGGAAATGAGAGTTAAATTTGCCCATCCAGACACCTCCAGCTAGTCTCTCATTGGTTCTCGCTATTCCTGTTCATCTTCCACAGAAATTGCAAACTGGGCCAAACAGGAGGTTAAAGGGACTGACTCTCCAAGTCGAGAGAGTGTTAGTAAAGCATCTGGAATGTTGCACCCGAGTACCAGGGTACGAAAACTGAGACATATTTGAACACGTCTCCCGATCACATGGTTGATCATACTCTGGGTTCCACATGCATGTTTTAGCTGAAGGAAGAATACCTAAAACCTGGGTAGTTGAAACCCGTGGAATGGGTACCATGCAATATGACTTCAAAGGGTCTTCATTTGCTCACAGAACCTCTCCAATCCTATCACTGCTGCGTTTATGCCCCTGTACACATGCTTGATTCTCTTTCGGAGACATAGCATTCCCTAGGTTTTAAGATACTTACTAGTCAGGTACATTCTTAGGCGTTTAATATGGGGTGTTGAGTCCATTTCTTTGAGCAAGGAGTAGCTCTTGTTTATTCCATATTTGGCTTAAGGAACTTTATCTGTGCTCATTTCTATCTCTGGTTTTATGCAGCACCCCAACTCACCTTTACCCTTAAGCAAGCATAAGTTGGTTTTCTAAATTTGAGACCCTGTTCTGTTCTGTAATTCAGTTCCTGTGTAGCCAAGTTTCCATTCCGTGTATTACTGATATCTTATGATGTTTCTTTTTCTCTGTGACTTATTTCAGTTAGAATCATCATAACTGAATCCACTCATTGTGCTGCTAAGGGCCTGATGACACAGATTTCATTGCTTGGTGATATTGCTTTGTAAGTAAATACCACAACTTCTTTATCCATTTTTCACTTTCTGCGATGTTGAACTTGTTCTGTAAACGAGGTTCTTGTAAACAGAGGCGTCCCAAACTTTGGGGTGGCTGTGTCTTTTTGATTTTAATTTCCCTAAGCTATAGGACCATAAGTGGAAGTGCCCTAGGTTCTGTTGCTTTGTTTTTTAGATGTTTCAGGAAACACCATACACTTCTCCCAAGTGGTTGTTGGCAATTTACATCACGCCCATCAGCATAACAAGGCTCCCAGTTCTCCATGGCCTGTCCTGCCTTTCTGGATTTTACCCTTTTTTCAGATGACCCTTTTTACCGGGGGGAAGTGAGACTTCATTGTAGTGCAGATTTCCTTTGCAAGCTTGCTTGGTTGGCCAAAAAGGGCGTATGCGTTTTTTCCTGAATATATTCAGGAAAAAACGCATACGCCCTTTTTGGCCAAGTGCATCATTGTGGACGTTCTGCCTCTTTTCCTATGCTTTCAATGCAATTCCAGTCTACCTCCTGAAATCGGTTTCCTGCAATTCTGCCCCGCTTTCAAGTCCTCTTGGCAGCCTTACTTCAGTCTATTTTTGGACGATAGCTGTCATTTATAACTCTGCAGGTTTGTGAATTACAGTGCCCCTGAGCTCCTTTCTTCAACTCGCTTTCTTTTGAGCTGGCCGCAACACCGCAGGATGGCTTCAGGCCCTAATCTGGTTCCGGTACGGCATGCTGAGCCTTTGGTTATTTCCTCTTCCTGGTGGGAAATGAGAGTTAAATTTGCCCGTCCAGACACCTCCAGCTAGCCTCTCATTGGTTCTCGCTATTCCTGTTCATCTTCCGCAGAAATTGCAAACTGGGCCAAACAGGAGGTTAAAGGCGCTGACTCTCCAAGTGGGGAGAGTGTTAGTAAAGCGTCTGGAATGTTGCACCCGAGTACCAGGGTACGAAAACTGAGACATATTTGAACACGTCTCCCGATCACATGGTTGATCATACTCTAGGTTCCACATGCATGTTTTAGCTGAAGGAAGAATACCTTAAACCTGGGTAGGTGAAACCCGTGGAATGGGTACCATGCAATATGACTTCAAAGGGTCTTCATTTGCTCACCGAACCTCTCCAATCCTATCACTGCTGCGTTTATGCCCCTGTACACATGCTTGATTCTCTTTCGGAGACATAGCAATCCATAGGTTTTAAGATACTTACTAGTCAGGTACATTCTTAGGCGTTTAATATGGGGTGTTGAGTCCATTTCGTTGAGCAAGGAGTAGCTCTTGTGTATTCCATATTTGGCTTAAGGAACTTTATCTGTGCTCATTTCAATCTCTGGTTTTATGCAGCACCCCAACTCACCTTTACCCTTAAGCAAGCATAAGTTGGTTTTCTAAATTTGAGACCCTGTTCTGTTCTGTAATTCAGTTCCTGTGTAGCCAAGTTTCCATTCCGTGTATTACTGATATCTTATGATGTTTCTTTTTCTGTGTGACTTATTTCAGTTAGAATCATCATACCTGAATCCACTCATTGTGCTGCTAAGGGCCTGATGACATAGATTTCATTGCTGAGTGATATTGCTTTGTAAGTGATTACCACAACTTCTTTATCCATTTTTCACTTTCTGCGATGTTGAACTTGTACTGTAAACGAGGTTCTTGTAAACTGAGCCGTTCCAAACTTTGGGGTGGCTGTGTCTTTTTGATTTTAATTTCCCTAAGCTATAGGACCATAAGTGGAAGTGCCCTAGGCTCTGTTGCTTTGTTTTTTAGATGTTTCAGGAAACACCATACACTTCTCCCGAGTGGTTGTTGGCAATTTACATCCCGCCCGTCAGCATAACAAGGCTCCCAGTTCTCCATGGCCTGTCCTGCCTTTCTGGATTTTACACTTTTTTCAGATGGCCCTTTTGACCGGGGGGAAGTGAGACTTCATTGTAGTGCAGATTTCCTTTGCAAGCTTGCTTGGTTGGCCAAAAAGGGCGTATGCGTTTTTTCCTGAATATATTCAGGAAAAAACGCATACGCCCTTTTTGGCCAAGTGCATCATTGTGGACGTTCTGCCTCTTTTCCTATGCTTTCAATACAATTCCAGTCTACCTCTGAAATCGGTTTCCTGCAATTCTGCCCCGCTTTCAAGTCCTCTTGGCAGCCTTACTTCAGTCTATTTTTGGACGATAGCTGTCATTTATAACTCTGCAGGTTTGTGAATTACAGTGCCCCTGAGTTCATTTCTTCAACTCGCTTTCTTGTGACCTGGCCGCAACACCGCAGGATGGCTTCAGGCCCTAATCTGGTTCCGGCCCGGCATGCTGAGCCTTTGGTTAATTCCTCTTCCTGGTGGGAAATGAGAGTTAAATTTGCCCGTCCAGACACCTCCAGCTAGCCTCTCATTGGTTCTCGCTATTCCTGTTCATCTTCCGCAGAAATTGCAAACTGGGCCAAACAGGAGGTTAAAGGGACTGACTCTCCAAGTCGGGAGAGTGTTAGTAAAGCATCTGGAATGTTGCACCCGAGTACCAGGGTAGGAAAACTGAGACATATTTGAACACGTCTCCCGTTCACACGGTTGATCATACTCTGGGTTCCACATGCATGTTTTAGCTGAAGGAAGAATACCTTAAACCTGGAGAGTTGAGACCCGTGGAATGGGTACCGTGCAATATGACTTCAAAGGGTCTTCATTTGCTCACCGAACCTCTCCAATCCTATCACTGCTGCGTTTATGCCCCTGTACACACGCTTGATTCTCTTTCGGAGACATAGCAATCTATAGGTTTTAAGATACTTACTAGTCAGGTACATTCTTAGGCGTTTAATATGCGGTGTTGAGTCCATTTCGTTGAGCAAGGAGTAGCTCTTGTCTATTCCATATTTGGCTTAAGGAACTTTATCTGTGCTCATTTCAATCTCTGGTTTTATGCAGCACCCCAACTCACCTTTCCCCTTAAGCAAGCATAAGTTGGTTTTCTAAATTTGAGACCCTGTTCTGTTCTGTAATTCAGTTCCTGTGTAGCCAAGTTTACATTTCGTGTGTTACTGATATCTTATGATGTTTCTTTTTCTGTGTGACTTATTTCAGTTAGAATCATCATACCTGAATCCACTCATTGTGCTGTTAAGGACCTGATGACACAGATTTCATTGCTGAGTGATATTGCTTTGTAAGTAAATACCACAACTTTTTTATCCATTTATCACTTTCTGCGATGTTGAACTTGTACTGTAAACGAGGTTCTTGTAAACAGAGCCGTTCGAAACTTTGGGGTGGCTGTGTCTTTTTGATTTTAAATTCCCTAAGCTATAGGACCATAAGTGGAAGGACCATAAGTGGAAGTGCCCTAGGCTCTGTTTCTTTGTTTTTTAGATGTTTCAGGAAACACCATACACTTCTCCCAAGTGTTTGTTGGCAATTTACATCCCGCCCTTCAGCATAACAAGGCTCTCAGTTCTCCATGGCCTGTCCTGCCTTTCTGGATTTTACACTTTTTTCAGATGGCCCTTTTGACCGGGGGGAAGTGAGACTTCATTGTAGTGCAGATTTCCTTTGCAAGCTTGCTTGGTTGGCCAAAAAGGGCGTATGCGTTTTTTCCTGAATATATTCAGGAAAAAACGCATACGCCCTTTTTGGCCAAGTGCATCATTGTGGACGTTCTGCCTCTTTTCCTATGCTTTCAATGCAATTCCTGTCTACCTCCTGAAATCGGTTTCCTGCAATTCTGCCCCGCTTTCAAGTCCTCTTGGCAGCCTTACTTCAGTCTATTTTTGGACGATAGCTGTCATTTATAACTCTGCAGGTTTGTGAATTACAGTGCCCCTGAGCTCCTTTCTTCAACTCGCTTTCTTTTGAGCTGGCCGCAACACTGCAGGATGGCTTCAGGCCCTAAACTGGTTCCGGCACGGCACACTGAGCCTTTGGTTATTTCCTCTTCCTGGTGGGAAATGAGAGTTAAATTTGCCCGTCCAGACACGTCCAGCTAGCCTCTCATTTGTTCTCGCTATTCCTGTTCATCTTCCGCAGAAATTGCAAACTGGGCCAAACAGGAGGTTAAAGGCGCTGACTTTCCAAGTGGGGAGAGTATTAGCAAAGCGTCTGGAATGTTGCACCCGAGTACCAGGGGAGGAAAACTGAGACATATTTGAACACGTCTCCCATTCACATGGTTGATCATACTTGGGTTCCACATGCATGTTTTAGCTGAAGGAAGAATACCTAAAACCTGGGTAGTTGAAACCCGTGGAATGGGTACAATGCAATATGACTTCAAAGGGTCTTCATTTGCTCACCGCACCTCTCCAATCCTATCACTGCTGCGTTTATGCCCCTGTACACATGCTTGATTCTCTTTCGGAGACATAGCAATCCATAGGTTTTAAGATACTTACTAGTCAGGTACATTCTTAGGCGTTTAATATGCGGTGTTGAGTCCATTTCGTTGAGCAAGGAGTAGCTCTTGTCTATTCCATATTTGGCTTAAGGAACTTTATCTGTGCTCATTTCAATCTCTGGTTTTATGCAGCACCCCAACTCACCTTTCCCCTTAAGCAAGCATAAGTTGGTTTTCTAAATTTGAGACCCTGTTCTGTTCTGTAATTCAGTTCCTGTGTAGCCAAGTTTACATTCCATGTATTACTGATATCTTATGATGTTTCTTTTTCTGTGTGACTTATTTCAGTTAGAATCATCATACCTGAATCCACTCATTGTGCTGCTAAGGGCCTGATGACACAGATTTCATTGCTGAGTGATATTGCTTTGTAAGTAAATACCACAACTTTTTTATCCATTTTTTACTTTCTGCGATGTTGAACTTGTACTGTAAACGAGGTTCTTGTAAACAGAGCCGTTCGAAACTTTGGGGTGGCTGTGTCTTTTTGATTTTAAATTCTCTAAGCTATAGGACCATAAGTGGAAGTGCCCTAGGCTCTGTTGCTTTGTTTTTTAGATGTTTCAGGAAACACCATACACTTCTCCGGAGTGTCTGTTGGCAATTTACATCCCGCCCATCAGCATAACAAGGCTCCCAGTTCTCCATGGCCTGTCCTGCCTTTCTGGATTTTACCCTTTTTTCAGATGACCCTTTTGACCGGGGGGAAGTGAGACTTCATTGTAGTGCAGATTTCCTTTGCAAGCTTGCTTGGTTGGCCAAAAAGGGCGTATGAGTTTTTTCCTGAATATATTCAGGAAAAAACGCATACGCCCTTTTTGGCCAAGTGCATCATTGTGGACGTTCTGCCTCTTTTCCTATGCTTTCGATGCAATTCCAGTCTACCTCCTGAAATCGGTTTCCTGCAATTCTGCCCCGCTTTCAAGTCCTCTTGGCAGCCTTACTTCAGTCTATTTTTGGACGATAGCTGTCATTTATAACTCTGCAGGTTTGTGAATTACAGTGCCCCTGAGCTCCTTTCTTCAACTCGCTTTCTTGTGAGCTGGCCGCAACACCGTAGGATGGCTTCAGGCCCTAATCTGGTTCCGGCACGGCACGCTGAGCCTTTGGTTAATTCCTCTTCCTGGTGGGAAATGAGAGTTAAATTTGCCCGTCCAGACACCTCCAGCTAGTCTCTCATTGGTTCTCGCTATTCCTGTTCATCTTCCGCAGAAATTGCAAACTGGGCCAAACAGGAGGTTAAAGGGACTGACTCTCCAAGTGGGGAGAGTGTTAGTAAAGCGTCTGGAATGTTGCACCCGAGTACCAGGGGAGGAAAACTGAGACATATTTGAACACGTCTCCCGTTCACATGGTTGATCATACTCTGGGTTCCACATGCATGTTTTAGCTGAAGGAAGAATACCTTAAACCTGGAGAGTTGAGACCCGTGTAATGGGTACCATGCAATATGACTTCAAAGGGTCTTCATTTGCTCACCGAACCTCTCCAATCCTATCACTGCTGCGTTTATGCCCCTGTACACATGCTTGATTCTCTTTCGGAGACATAGCAATCCATAGGTTTTAAGATACTTACTAGTCAGGTACATTCTTAGGCGTTTAATATGCGGTGTTGAGTCCATTTCGTTGAGCAAGGAGTAGCTCTTGTCTATTCCATATTTGGCTTAAGGAACTTTATCTGTGCTCATTTCAATCTGTGGTTTTATGCAGCACCCCAACTCACCTTTACCCTTAAGCAAGCATAAGTTGGTTTTCTAAATTTGAGACCCTGTTCTGTTCTGTAATTCAGTTCCTGTGTAGCCAAGTTTCCATTCCGTGTATTACTGATATCTTATGATGTTTCTTTTTCTGTGTGACTTATTTCAGTTAGAATCATCATACCTGAATCCACTCATTGTGCTGCTAAGGGCCTGATGACATAGATTTCATTGCTGAGTGATATTGCTTTGTAAGTGATTACCACAACTTCTTTATCCATTTTTCACTTTCTGCGATGTTGAACTTGTACTGTAAACGAGGTTCTTGTAAACAGAGCCGTTCCAAACTTTGGGGTGGCTGTGTCTTTTTGATTTTAAATTCCCTAAGCTATAGGACCATAAGTGGAAGTGCCCTAGGCTCTGTTGCTTTGTTTTTTAGATGTTTCAGGAAACACCATACACTTCTCCCAAGTGTCTGTTGGCAATTTACATCCCGCCCATCAGCATAACAAGGCTCCCAGTTCTCCATGGCCTGTCCTGCCTTTCTGGATTTTACACTTTTTTCAGATGGCCCTTTTGACCGGGGGGAAGTGAGACTTCATTGTAGTGCAGATTTCCTTTGCAAGCTTGCTTGGTTGGCCAAAAAGGGCGTATGCGTTTTTTCCTGAATATATTCAGGAAAAAACGCATTCGCCCTTTTTGGCCAAGTGCATCATTGTGGACGTTCTGCCTCTTTTCCTATGCTTTCAATACAATTCCAGTCTACCTCCTGAAATCGGTTTCCTGCAATTCTGCCCCACTTTCAAGTCCTCTTGGCGCCTTACTTCAGTCTATTTTTGGACGATAGCTGTCATTTATAACTCTGCAGGTTTGTGAATTACAGTGTCCCTGAGTTCATTTCTTCAACTCGCTTTCTTGTGACCTGGCCGCAACACCGCAGGATGGCTTCAGGCCCTAATCTGGTTCCGGGCCGGCATGCTGAACCTTTGGTTAATTCCTCTTCCTGGTGGGAAATGAGAGTTAAATTTGCCCGTCCAGACACCTCCAGCTAGCCTCTCATTGGTTCTCGCTATTCCTGTTCATCTTCCGCAGAAATTGCAAACTGGGCCAAACAGGAGGTTAAAGGGACTGACTCTCCAAGTCGGGAGAGTGTTAGTAAAGCATCTGGAATGTTGCACCCGAGTACCAGGGTAGGAAAACTGAGACATATTTGAACACGTCTCCCGTTCACATGGTTGATCATACTCTGGGTTCCACATGCATGTTTTAGCTGAAGGAAGAATACCTTAAACCTGGAGAGTTGAGACCCGTGGAATGGGTACCGTGCAATATGACTTCAAAGGGTCTTCATTTGCTCACCGAACCTCTCCAATCCTATCACTGCTGAGTTTATGCCCCTGTACACACGCTTGATTCTCTTTTGGAGACATAGCAATCCATAGGTTTTAAGATACTTACTAGTCAGGTACATTCTTAGGCGTTTAATATGGGGTTTTGAGTCCATTTCGTTGAGCAAGGAGTAGCTCTTGTGTATTCCATATTTGGCTTAAGGAACTTTATCTGTGCTCATTTCAATCTCTGGTTTTATGCAGCACCCCAACTCACCTTTCCCCTTAAGCAAGCATAAGTTGGTTTTCTAAATTTGAGACCCTGTTCTGTTTTGGAATGCAGTTGATGTGTAGCCAAGTTTACATTCCGTGTATTACTGATATCTTATGATGTTTCTTTTTCTGTGTGACTTATTTCAGTTAGAATCATCGTACCTGAATCCACTCATTATGCTGCTACGGGCCTGATGACATAGATTTCATTGCTGAGTGATACTGCATTGTACGTAAGTACCACAAGTTCTTTATCCATTTTTCACTTTCTGTGATATTGAACTTGTACGGTAAACGAGGTTCTTGTAAACGGAGGCGTCCCTAACTTTGGGGTGGCTGTGTCTTTTTGATTTTAATTTCCCTAAGCTATAGGACCATAAGTGGAAGTGCCCTAGGCTCTGTTGTTTTGTTTTTTAGATGTTTCAGGAAACACCATACACTTCTCCTGAGTGTCTGTTGGCAATTTACATCCCGCCTATCAGCATAACAAGGCTCCCAGTTCTCCATGGCCTATCCTGCCTTTCTGGATTTTACACTTTTTTCAGATGGCCCTTTTGACCGGGGGGAAGTGAGACTTCATTGTAGTGCAGATTTCCTTTGCAAGTTTGCTTGGTTGGCCAAAAAGGGCGTATGCGTTTTTTCCTGAATATATTCAGGAAAAAACGCATACGCCCTTTTTGGCCAAGTGCATCATTGTGGACGTTCTGCCTCTTTTCCTATGCTTTCAATGCAATTCCAGTCTACCTCCTGAAATCGGTTTCCTGTAATTCTGCCCCGCTTTCAAGTCCTCTTGGCAGCCTTACTTCAGTATATTTTTGGACGATAGCTGTCATTTATAACTCTGCAGGTTTGTGAATTACAGTGCCCCTGAGCTCCTTTCTTCAACTTGCTTTCTTGTGACCTGGCCGCAACACCGCAGGATGGCTTCAGGCCCTAATCTGGTTCTGGCATGGCACGCTGAGCCTTTGGTTAATTCCTCTTCCTGGTGGGAAATGAGAGTTAAATTTGCCCATCCAGACACCTCCAGCTAGTCTCTCATTGGTTCTCGCTATTCCTGTTCATCTTCCACAGAAATTGCAAACTGGGCCAAACAGGAGGTTAAAGGGACTGACTCTCCAAGTCGGGAGAGTGTTAGTAAAGCATCTGGAATGTTGCACCCGAGTACCAGGGGACTAAAACTGAGGCATATTTGAACACGTCTCCCGTTCACACGGTTGATCATACTCTGGGTTCCACATGCATGTTTTAGCTGAAGGAAGAATACCTAAAACCTGCAGAGTTGAGACCCGTGGAATGGGTACCATGCAATATGACTTCAAAGGGTCTTCATTTGCTCACCGAACCTCTCCAATCCTATCACTGCTGCGTTTATACCCCTGTACACACGCTTGATTCTCTTTTGGAGACATAGCAATCCATAGGTTTTAAGATACTTACTAGTCAGGTACATTCTTAGGCGTTTAATATGCGGTGTTGAGTCCATTTCGTTGAGCAAGGAGTAGCTCTTGTCTATTCCATATTTGGCTTAAGGAACTTTATCTGTGCTCATTTCAATCTCTGGTTTTATGCAGCACCCCAACTCACCTTTCCCCTTAAGCAAGCATAAGTTGGCTTTCTAAATTTGAGAACCTGTTCTGTTCTGTAATTCAGTTCCTGTGTAGCCAAGTTTACATTCCGTGTATTACTGATATCTTATGATGTTTCTTTTTCTGTGTGACTTATTTCAGTTAGAATCATCGTACTTGAATCCACTCATGATGCTGCTACGGGCCTGATGACATAGATTTCACTGCTGAGTGATACTGCATTGTACGTAAGTACCACAAGTTCTTTATCCATTTTTCACTTTCTGTGATATTGAACTTGTACTGTAAACGAGGTTCTTGTAAACAGAGGCGTCCCAAACTTTGGGGTGGCTGTGTCTTTTTGATTTTAATTTCCCTAAGCTATAGGACCATAAGTGGAAGTGCCCTAGGCTCTGTTGCTTTGTTTTTTAGATGTTTCAGGAAACACCATACACTTCTCCCAAGCGTCTGTTGGCAATTTACATCCCGCCCATCAGCATAACAAGGCTCCCAGTTCTCCATGGCTTGTCCTGCCTTTCTGGATTTTACACTTTTTTCAGATGGCCCTTTTGACCGGGGGGAAGTGAGACTTCATTGTAGTGCAGATTTCCTTTGCAAGCTTGCTTGGTTGGCCAAAAAGGGCGTATGCGTTTTTTCCTGAATATATTCAGGAAAAAACGCATACGCCCTTTTTGGCCAAGTGCATCATTGTGGACGTTCTGCCTCTTTTCCTATGCTTTCAATGCAATTCCAGTCTACCTCCTGAAATCGGTTTCCTGCAATTCTGCCCCGCTTTCAAGTCCTCTTGGCAGCCTCACTTCAGTCTATTTTTGGACGATAGCTGTCATTTATAACTCTGCAGGTTTGTGAATTACAGTGCCCCTGAGCTCCTTTCTTCAACTTGCTTTCTTGTGAGCTGGCCGCAACACCGCAGGATGGCTTCAGGCCCTAATCTGGTTCCGGCCCGGCATGCTGAGCCTTTGGTTATTTCCTCTTCCTTGTGGGAAATGAGAGTTAAATTTGCCCGTCCAGACACCTCCAGCTAGTCTCTCATTGGTTCTCGCTATTCCTGTTCATCTTCCGCAGAAATTGCAAACTGGGCCAAACAGGAGGTTAAAGGCGCTGACTCTCCAAGTGGGGAGAGTGTTGGTAAAGCGTCTGGAATGTTGCACCCGAGTACCAGGGTACGAAAACTGAGACATATTTGAACACGTCTCCCGATCACATGGTTGATCATACTTGGGTTCCACATGCATGTTTTAGCTGAAGGAAGAATACCTTAAACCTGGAGAGTTAAGACCCGTGTAATGGGTACCATGCAATATGACTTCAAAGGGTCTTCATTTGCTCACCGAACCTCTCCAATCCTATCACTGCTGCGTTTATGCCCCTGTACACATGCTTGATTCTCTTTCGGAGACATAGCAATCCATAGGTTTTAAGATACTTACTAGTCAGGTACATTCTTAGGCGTTTAATATGGGGTGTTGAGTCCATTTCGTTGAGCAAGGAGTAGCTCTTGTCTATTCCATATTTGGCTTAAGGAACTTTATCTGTGCTCATTTCAATCTCTGGTTTTATGCAGCACCCCAACTCACCTTTCCCCTTAAGCAAGCATAAGTTGGTTTTCTAAATTTGAGACCCTGTTCTGTTCTGTAATTCAGTTCCTGTGTAGCCAAGTTTCCATTCCGTGTATTACTGATATCTTATGATGTTTCTTTTTCTGTGTGACTTATTTCAGTTAGAATCATCATACCTGAATCCACTCCTTGTGCTGCTAAGGGCCTGATGACACAGATTTCATTGCTGAGTGATATTGCTTTGTAAGTAAATACCACAACTTTTTTATCCATTTTTCACTTTCTGCGATGTTGAAATTGTACTGTAAACGAGGTTCTTGTAAACAGAGCCGTTCCAAACTTTGGGGTGGCTGTGTCTTTTTGATTTTAATTTCCCTAAGCTATAGGACCATAAGTGGAAGTGCCCTAGGTTCTGTTGCTTTGTTTTTTAGATGTTTCAGGAAACACCATACACTTCTCCGGAGTGGTTGTTGGCAATTTACATCCCGCCCATCAGCATAACAAGGCTCCCAGTTCTCCATGGCCTGTCCTGCCTTTCTGGATTTTACACTTTTTTCAGATGGCCCTTTTGACCGGGGGGAAGTGAGACTTCATTGTAGTGCAGATTTCCTTTGCAAGCTTGCTTGGTTGGCCAAAAAGGGCGTATGCGTTTTTTCCTGAATATATTCAGGAAAAAACGCATACGCCCTTTTTGGCCAAGTGCATCATTGTGGACGTTCTGCCTCTTTTCCTATGCTTTCAATGCAATTCCAGTCTACCTCCTGAAATCGGTTTCCTGCAATTCTGCCCCGCTTTCAAGTCCTCTTGGCAGCCTTACTTCAGTCTATTTTTGGACGATAGCTGTCATTTATAACTCTGCAGGTTTGTGAATTACAGTGCCCCTGAGCTCCTTTCTTCAACTCGCTTTCTTTTGAGCTGGCCGCAACACCGCAGGATGGCTTCAGGCCCAAATCTGGTTCCGGTACGGCACGCTGAGCCTTTGGTTATTTCCTCTTCCTGGTTGGAAATGAGAGTTAAATTTGCCCGTCCAGACACCTCCAGCTCGTCTCTCATTGGTTCTCGCTATTCCTGTTCATCTTCCAAGAAATTGTAAACTGGGCCAAACAGGAGGTTAAAGGCGCTGACTCTCCAAGTGGGGAGAGTGTTAGTAAAGCGTCTGGAATGTTGCACCCGAGTACTAGGGGAGGAAAACTGAGACATATTTGAACACGTCTCCCGTTCACATGGTTGATCATACTTGGGTTCCACATGCATCTTTTAGCTGAAGGAAGAATACTTTAAACCTGGGTATTTGAAACCCGTGGAATTGGTACCATGCAATATGACTTCAAAGGGTCTTCATTTGCTCACCGAACCTCTCCAATCCTATCACTGCTGCGTTTATGCCCCTGTACACATGCTTGATTCTCTTTCGGAGACATAGCAATCCATAGGTTTTAAGATACTTACTAGTCAGGTACATTCTTAGGCGTTTAATATGCGGTGTTGAGTCCATTTCGTTGAGCAAGGAGTAGCTCTTGTCTATTCCATATTTGGCTTAAGGAACTTTATCTGTGCTCATTTCAATCTCTGGTTTTATGCAGCACCCCAACTCACCTTTCCCCTTAAGCAAGCATAAGTTGGTTTTCTAAATTTGAGACCCTGTTCTGTTCTGTAATTCAGTTCCTGTGTAGCCAAGTTTACATTTCGTGTGTTACTGATATCTTATGATGTTTCTTTTTCTGTGTGACTTATTTCAGTTAGAATCATCATACCTGAATCCACTCATTGTGCTGTTAAGGACCTGATGACACAGATTTCATTGCTGAGTGATATTGCTTTGTAAGTAAATACCACAACTTTTTTATCCATTTATCACTTTCTGCGATGTTGAACTTGTACTGTAAACGAGGTTCTTGTAAACAGAGCCGTTCGAAACTTTGGGGTGGCTGTGTCTTTTTGATTTTAAATTCCCTAAGCTATAGGACCATAAGTGGAAGGACCATAAGTGGAAGTGCTCTAGGCTCTGTTTCTTTGTTTTTTAGATGTTTCAGGAAACACCATACACTTCTCCCAAGTGTTTGTTGGCAATTTACATCCCGCCCTTCAGCATAACAAGGCTCTCAGTTCTCCATGGCCTGTCCTGCCTTTCTGGATTTTACACTTTTTTCAGATGGCCCTTTTGACCGGGGGGAAGTGAGACTTCATTGTAGTGCAGATTTCCTTTGCAAGCTTGCTTGGTTGGCCAAAAAGGGCGTATGCGTTTTTTCCTGAATATATTCAGGAAAAAACGCATACGCCCTTTTTGGCCAAGTGCATCATTGTGGACGTTCTGCCTCTTTTCCTATGCTTTCAATGCAATTCCTGTCTACCTCCTGAAATCGGTTTCCTGCAATTCTGCCCCGCTTTCAAGTCCTCTTGGCAGCCTTACTTCAGTCTATTTTTGGACGATAGCTGTCATTTATAACTCTGCAGGTTTGTGAATTACAGTGCCCCTGAGCTCCTTTCTTCAACTCGCTTTCTTTTGAGCTGGCCGCAACACTGCAGGATGGCTTCAGGCCCTAAACATCGTTCCGGCACGGCACACTGAGCCTTTGGTTATTTCCTCTTCCTGGTGGGAAATGAGAGTTAAATTTGCCCGTCCAGACACGTCCAGCTAGCCTCTCATTTGTTCTCGCTATTCCTGTTCATCTTCCGCAGAAATTGCAAACTGGGCCAAACAGGAGGTTAAAGGCGCTGACTTTCCAAGTGGGGAGAGTATTAGCAAAGCGTCTGGAATGTTGCACCCGAGTACCAGGGGAGGAAAACTGAGACATATTTGAACACGTCTCCCATTCACATGGTTGATCATACTTGGGTTCCACATGCATGTTTTAGCTGAAGGAAGAATACCTAAAACCTGGGTAGTTGAAACCCGTGGAATGGGTACCATGCAATATGACTTCAAAGGGTCTTCATTTGCTCACCGCACCTCTCCAATCCTATCACTGCTGCGTTTATGCCCCTGTACACATGCTTGATTCTCTTTCGGAGACATAGCAATCCATAGGTTTTAAGATACTTACTAGTCAGGTACATTCTTAGGCGTTTAATATGCGGTGTTGAGTCCATTTCGTTGAGCAAGGAGTAGCTCTTGTCTATTCCATATTTGGCTTAAGGAACTTTATCTGTGCTCATTTCAATCTCTGGTTTTATGCAGCACCCCAACTCACCTTTCCCCTTAAGCAAGCATAAGTTGGTTTTCTAAATTTGAGACCCTGTTCTGTTCTGTAATTCAGTTCCTGTGTAGCCAAGTTTACATTCCATGTATTACTGATATCTTATGATGTTTCTTTTTCTGTGTGACTTATTTCAGTTAGAATCATCATACCTGAATCCACTCATTGTGCTGCTAAGGGCCTGATGACACAGATTTCATTGCTGAGTGATATTGCTTTGTAAGTAAATACCACAACTTTTTTATCCATTTTTTACTTTCTGCGATGTTGAACTTGTACTGTAAACGAGGTTCTTGTAAACAGAGCCGTTCGAAACTTTGGGGTGGCTGTGTCTTTTTGATTTTAAATTCCCTAAGCTATAGGACCATAAGTGGAAGTGCCCTAGGCTCTGTTGCTTTGTTTTTTAGATGTTTCAGGAAACACCATACACTTCTCTGGAGTGTCTGTTGGCAATTTACATCCCGCCCATCAGCATAACAAGGCTCCCAGTTCTCCATGGCCTGTCCTGCCTTTCTGGATTTTACCCTTTTTTCAGATGACCCTTTTGACCGGGGGGAAGTGAGACTTCATTGTAGTGCAGATTTCCTTTGCAAGCTTGCTTGGTTGGCCAAAAAGGGCGTATGAGTTTTTTCCTGAATATATTCAGGAAAAAACGCATACGCCCTTTTTGGCCAAGTGCATCATTGTGGACGTTCTGCCTCTTTTCCTATGCTTTCGATGCAATTCCAGTCTACCTCCTGAAATCGGTTTCCTGCAATTCTGCCCCGCTTTCAAGTCCTCTTGGCAGCCTTACTTCAGTCTATTTTTGGACGATAGCTGTCATTTATAACTCTGCAGGTTTGTGAATTACAGTGCCCCAGAGCTCCTTTCTTCAACTCGCTTTCTTGTGAGCTGGCCGCAACACCGCAGGATGGCTTCAGGCCCTAATCTGGTTCCAGCACGGCACGCTGAGCCTTTGGTTAATTCCTCTTCCTGGTGGGAAATGAGAGTTAAAGTTGCCCGTCCAGACACCTCCAGCTAGTCTCTCATTGGTTCTCGCTATTCCTGTTCATCTTCCGCAGAAATTGCAAACTGGGCCAAACAGGAGGTTAAAGGGACTGACTCTCCAAGTGGGGAGAGTGTTAGTAAAGCGTCTGGAATGTTGCACCCGAGTACCAGGGGAGGAAAACTGAGACATATTTGAACACGTCTCCCGTTCACATGGTTGATCATACTCTGGGTTCCACATGCATGTTTTAGCTGAAGGAAGAATACCTTAAACCTGGAGAGTTGAGACCCGTGTAATGGGTACCATGCAATATGACTTCAAAGGGTCTTCATTTGCTCACCGAACCTCTCCAATCCTATCACTGCTGCGTTTATGCCCCTGTACACATGCTTGATTCTCTTTCGGAGACATAGCAATCCATAGGTTGTAAGATACTTACTAGTCAGGTACATTCTTAGGCGTTTAATATGCGGTGTTGAGTCCGTTTCGTTGAGCAAGGAGTAGCTCTTGTCTATTCCATATTTAACTTAAGGAACTTTATCTGTGCTCATTTCAATCTCTGGTTTTATGCAGCACCCCAACTCACCTTTCCCTTTAAGCAAGCATAAGTTGGTTTTCTAAATTTGAGACCCTGTTCTGTTCTGTAATTCAGTTCCTGTGTAGCCAAGTTTCCATTCCGTGTATTACTGATATCTTATGATGTTTCTTTTTCTGTGTGACTTATTTCAGTTAGAATCATCATACCTGAATCCACTCATTGTGCTGCTAAGGGCCTGATGACATAGATTTCATTGCTGAGTGATATTGCTTTGTAAGTGATTACCACAACTTCTTTATCCATTTTTCACTTTCTGCGATGTTGAACTTGTACTGTAAACGAGGTTCTTGTAAACAGAGCCGTTCGAAACTTTGGGGTGGCTGTGTCTTTTTGATTTTAATTTCCCTAAGCTATAGGACCATAAGTGGAAGTGCCCTAGGTTCTGTTGCTTTGTTTTTTAGATGTTTCAGGAAACACCAGACACTTCACCCCAGTGTCTGTTGGCAATTTACATCCCGCCCATCAGCATAACAATGCTCCCAGTTCTCCATGGCCTGTCCTGCCTTTCTGGATTTTACACTTTTTTCAGATGGCCCTTTTGACCGGGGGGAAGTGAGACTTCATTGTAGTGCAGATTTCCTTTGCAAGCTTGCTTGGTTGGCCAAAAAGGGCGTATGCGTTTTTTCCTGAATATATTCAGGAAAAAACGCATACGCCCTTTTTGGCCAAGTGCATCATTGTGGACGTTCTGCCTCTTTTCCTATGCTTTCAATTCAGTTCCAGTCTACCTCCTGAAATCGGTTTCCTGCAATTCTGCCCCGCTTTCAAGTCCTCTTGGCAGCCTTACTTCAGTCTATTTTTGGACGATAGCTGTCATTTATAACTCTGCAGGTTTGTGAATTACAGTGCCCCTGAGCTCCTTTCTTCAACTCGCTTTCTTGTGACCTGGCCGCAACACCGCAGGATGGCTTCAGGCCCTAATCTGGTTCCGGCCCAGCATGCTGAGCCTTTGGTTAATTCCTCTTGCTGGTGGGAAATGAGAGTTAAATTTGCCCGTCCAGACACCTCCAGCTAGCCTCTCATTGGTTCTCGCTATTCCTGTTCATCTTCCGCAGAAATTGCAAACTGGGCCAAACAGGAGGTTAAAGGGACTGACTCTCCAAGTCGGGAGAGTGTTAGTAAAGCGTCTGGAATGTTGCACCCGAGTACCAGGGGAGGAAAACTGAGACATATTTGAATACATCTCCCGTTCATATGGTTGTTCATACTCTGGGTTCCACATGCATGTTTTAGCTGAAGGAAGAATACCTTAAACCTGGAGAGTTGAGACCCGTGTAATGGGTACCATGCAATATGACTTCAAAGGGTCTTCATTTGCTCACCGAACCTCTCCAATCCTATCACTGCTGCATTTATGCCCCTGTACACACGCTTGATTCTCTTTTGGAGACATAGCAATCCATAGGTTTTAAGATACTTACTAGTCAGATGCATTCTTAGGCGTTTAATATGGGGTTTTGAGTCCATTTCGTTGAGCAAGGAGTAGCTCTTGTCTATTCCATATTTGGCTTAAGGAACTTTATCTGTGCTCATTTCAATCTCTGGTTTTATGCAGCACCCCAACTCACCTTTCCCCTTAAGCAAGCATAAGTTGGTTTTCTAAATTTGAGACCCTGTTCTGTTTTGGAATGCAGTTCCTGTGTAGCCAAGTTTACATTCCGTGTATTAGTGATATCTTATGATGTTTCTTTTTCTGTGTGACTTATTTCAGTTAGAATCATCGTACCTGAATCCACTCATTATGCTGCTACGGACCTGATGACATAGATTTCATTGCTGAGTGATACTGCATTGTACGTAAGTACCACAAGTTCTTTATCCATTTTTCACTTTCTGTGATATTGAACTTGTACGGTAAACGAGGTTCTTGTAAACGGAGGCGTCCCAAACTTTGGGGTGGCTGTGTCTTTTTGATTTTAATTTCACTAAGCTATAGGACCATAAGTGGAAGTGCCCTAGGTTCTGTTGCTTTGTTTTTTAGATGTTTCAGGAAACACCATACACTTCTCCCAAGTGTCTGTTGGCAATTTACATCCCGCCCATCAGCATAACAAGGCTCCCAGTTCTCCATGGCCTGTCCTGCCTTTCTGGATTTTACACTGTTTTCAGATGACCCTTTTGACCGGGGGGAAGTGAGACTTCATTGTAGTGCAGATTTCCTTTGCAAGCTTGCTTGGTTGGCCAAAAAGGGCGTATGCGTTTTTTCCTGAATATATTCAGGAAAAAACGCATACGCCCTTTTTGGCCAAGTGCATCATTGTGGACATTCTGCCTCTTTTCCTATGCTTTCAATGCAATTCCAGTCTACCTCCTGAAATCGGTTTCCTGCAATTCTGCCCCGCTTTCAAGTCCTCTTGGCAGCCTTACTTCAGTCTATTTTTGGACGATAGCTGTCATTTATAACTCTGCAGGTTTGTGAATTACAGTGCCCCTGAGCTCCTTTCTTCAACTCGCTTTCTTGTGAGCTGGCCGCAACACCGCAGGATGGCTTCAGGCCCTAATCTGGTTCCGGCCCGGCATGCTGAGCCTTTGGTTAATTCCTCTTCCTGGTGGGAAATGAGAGTTGAATTTGCCCATCCAGACACCTCCAGGTAGCCTCTCATTGGTTCTCGCTATTCCTGTTCATCTTCCGCAGAAATTGCAAACTGGGCCAAACAGGAGGTTAAAGGGACTGACTCTCCAAGTCGGGAGAGTGTTAGTAAAGCGTCTGGAATGTTGCACTCGAGTACCAGGGGAGGAAAACTGAGACATATTTGAACACGTCTCCCGTTCACATGGTTGATCATACTCTGGGTTCCACATGCATGTTTTAGCTGAAGGAAGAATACCTTAAACCTGGAGAGTTGAGACCCGTGTAATGGGTACCATGCAATATGACTTCAAAGGGTCTTCATTTGCTCACCGAACCTCTCCAATCCTATCACTGCTGCGTTTATGCCCCTGTACACACGCTTGATTCTCTTTTGGAGACATAGCAATCCATAGGTTTTAAGATACTTACTAGTCAGGTACATTCTTAGGCGTTTAATATGCGGTGTTGAGTCCATTTCGTTGAGCAAGGAGTAGCTCTTGTCTATTCCATATTTGGCTTAAGGAACTTTATCTGTGCTCATTTCAATCTCTGGTTTTATGCAGCACCCCAACTCACCTTTCCCCTTAAGCAAGCATAAGTTGGTTTTCTAAATTTGAGACCCTGTTCTGTTTTGGAATGCAGTTCCTGTGTAGCCAAGTTTACATTCCGTGTATTAGTGATATCTTATGATGTTTCTTTTTCTGTGTGACTTATTTCAGTTAGAATCATCATACCTGAATCCACTCATTGTGCTGCTAAGGGCCTGATGACACAGATTTCATTGCTGAGTGATATTGCTTTGTAAGTAAATACCACAACTTCTTTATCCATTTTTCACTTTCTGCGATGTTGAACTTGTACTGTAAACGAGGTTCTTGTAAACAGAGCCGTTCCAAACTTTGGGGTGGCTGTGTCTTTTTCATTTTAATTTCCCTAAGCTATAGGACCATAAGTGGAAGTGCCCTAGGTTCTGTTGGTTTGTTTTTTAGATGTTTCAGGAAACACCATACACTTCTCCCAAGTGGTTGTTGGCAATTTACATCCCGCCCATCAGCATAACAAGGCTCCCAGTTCTCCATGGCCTGTCCTGCCTTTCTGGATTTTACACTTTTTTCAGATGGCCCTTTTGACCGGGGGGAAGTGAGACTTCATTGTAGTGCAGATTTCCTTTGCAAGCTTGCTTGGTTGGCCAAAAAGGGCGTATGCGTTTTTTCCTGAATATATTCAGGAAAAAACGCATACGCCCTTTTTGGCCAAGTGCATCATTGTGGACGTTCTGCCTCTTTTCCTATGCTTTCAATGCAATTCCAGTCTACCTCCTGAAATCGGTTTCCTGCAATTCTGCCCCGCTTTCAAGTCCTCTTGGCAGCCTTACTTCAGTCTATTTTTGGACGATAGCTGTCATTTATAACTCTGCAGGTTTGTGAATTACAGTGCCCCTGAGCTCCTTTCTTCAACTCGCTTTCTTGTGAGCTGGCCGCAACACCGCAGGATGGCTTCAGGCCCTAATCTGGTTCCGGCCCGGCATGCTGAGCCTTTGGTTAATTCCTCTTCCTGGTGGGAAATGAGAGTTGAATTTGCCCGTCCAGAAACCTCCAGCTAGCCTCTCATTGGTTCTCGCTATTCCTGTTCATCTTCCGCAGAAATTGCAAACTGGGCCAAACAGGAGGTTAAAGGGACTGACTCTCCAAGTGGGGAGAGTGTTAGTAAAGCGTCTGGAATGTTGCACCCGAGTACCAGGGGAGGAAAACTGAGACATATTTGAACACGTCTCCCGTTCACATGGTTGATCATACTCTGGGTTCCACATGCATGTTTTAGCTGAAGTAAGAATACCTTAAACCTGGAGAGTTGAGACACGTGTAATGGGTACCATGCAATATGACTTCAAAGGGTCTTCATTTGCTCACCGAACCTCTCCAATCCTATCACTGCTGCGTTTATGCCCCTGTACACACGCTTGATTCTCTTTTGGAGACATAGCAATCCATAGGTTTTAAGATACTTACTAGTCAGGTACATTCTTAGGCGTTTAATATGGGGTTTTGAGTCCATTTCGTTGAGCAAGGAGTAGCTCTTGTCTATTCCATATTTGGCTTAAGGAACTTTATCTGTGCTCATTTCAATCTCTGGTTTTATGCAGCACCCCAACTCACCTTTCCCCTTAAGCAAGCATAAGTTGGTTTTCTAAATTTGAGACCCTGTTCTGTTCTGTAATTCAGTTCCTGTGTAGCCAAGTTTACATTCCGTGTATTACTGATATCTTATGATGTTTCTTTTTCTGTGTGACTTATTTCAGTTAGAATCATCATACCTGAATCCACTCATTGTGCTGCTAAGGGCCTGATGACACAGATTTCATTGCTGAGTGATATTGCTTTGTAAGTAAATACCACAACTTCTTTATCCATTTTTCACTTTCTGCGATGTTGAACTTGTACTGTAAACGAGGTTCTTGTAAACAGAGCCGTTCCAAACTTTGGGGTGGCTGTGTCTTTTTGATTTTAATTTCCCTAAGCTATAGGACCATAAGTGGAAGTGCCCTAGGTTCTGTTGCTTTGTTTTTTAGATGTTTCAGGAAACACCATGCACTTCTCCCGAGTGTCTGTTGGCAATTTACATCCCGCCCATCAGCATAACAAGGCTCCCAGTTCTCCATGGCCTGTCCTGCCTTTCTGGATTTTACACTTTTTTCAGATGGCCCTTTTGACCGGGGGGAAGTGAGACTTCATTGTAGTGCAGATTTCCTTTGCAAGCTTGCTTGGTTGGCCAAAAAGGGCGTATGCGTTTTTTCCTGAATATATTCAGGAAAAAACGCATACGCCCTTTTTGGCCAAGTGCATCATTGTGGACGTTCTGCCTCTTTTCCTATGCTTTCAATGCAATTCCAGTCTACCTCCTGAAATCGGTTTCCTGCAATTCTGCCCCGCTTTCAAGTCCTCTTGGCAGCCTTACTTCAGTCTATTTTTGGACGATAGCTGTCATTTATAACTCTGCAGGTTTGTGAATTACAGTGCCCCTGAGCTCCTTTCTTCAACTCGCTTTCTTGTGAGCTGGCCGCAACACCGCAGGATGGCTTCAGGCCCTAATCTGGTTCCGGCACGGCACGCTGAGCCTTTGGTTAATTCCTCTTCCTGGTGGGAAATGAGAGTTAAATTTGCCTGTCCAGACACCTCCAGCTAGTCTCTCATTCGTTCTCGCTATTCCTGTTCATCTTCCGCAGAAATTGCAAACTGGGCCAAACAGGAGGTTAAAGGGACTGACTCTCCAAGTCGGGAGAGTGTTAGTAAAGCGTCTGGAATGTTGCACCCGAGTACCAGGGTACGAAAACTGAGACATATTTGAACACGTCTCCCGATCACATGGTTGATCATACTCTAGGTTCCACATGCATGTTTTAGCTGAAGGAAGAATACCTTAAACCTGGGTAGTTGAAACCCGTGGAATGGGTACCATGCAATATGACTTCAAAGCGTCTTCATTTGCTCACCAAACCTCTCCAATCCTATCACTGCTGCGTTTATGCCCCTGTACACATGCTTGATTCTCTTTCGGAGTCATAGCAATCCATAGGTTTTAAGATACTTACAAGTCAGGTACATTCTTAGGCGTTTAGTATGCGGTGTTGAGTCCATTTCGTTGAGCAAGGAGTAGCTCTTGTCTATTCCATATTTGGCTTAAGGAACTTTATCTGTGCTCATTTCAATCTCTGGTTTTATGCAGCACCCCAACTCACCTTTACCCTTAAGCAAGCATAAGTTGGTTTTCTAAATTTGAGACCCTGTTCTGTTCTGTAATTCAGTTCCTGTGTAGCCAAGTTTCCATTCCGTGTATTACTGATATCTTATGATGTTTCTTTTTCTGTGTGACTTATTTCAGTTAGAATCATCATACCTGAATCCACTCATTGTGCTGCTAAGGGCCTGATGACATAGATTTCATTGCTGAGTGATATTGCTTTGTAAGTAAATACCACAACTTCTTTGTCCATTTTTCACTTTCTGCGATGTTGAACTTGTACTGTAAACGATGTTCTTGTAAACAGAGGCGTCCCAAACTTTGGGGTGGCTGTGTCTTTTTGATTTTAATTTCCCTAAGCTATAGGACCATAAGTGGCAGTGCCCTAGGCTCTGTTGCTTTGTTTTTTAGATGTTTCAGGAAACACCATACACTTCTCCCGAGTGTCTGTTGGCAATTTACATCCCGCCCATCAGCATAACAAGGCTCCCAGTTCTCCATGGCCTGTCCTGCCTTTCTGGATTTTACACTTTTTTCAGATGGCCCTTTTGACCGGGGGGAAGTGAGACTTCATTGTAGTGCAGATTTCCTTTGCAAGCTTGCTTGGTTGGCCAAAAAGGGCGTATGCGTTTTTTCCTGAATATATTCAGGAAAAAACGCATACGCCCTTTTTGGCCAAGTGCATCATTGTGGACGTTCTGCCTCTTTTCCTATGCTTTCAATGCAATTCCAGTCTACCTCCTGAAATCGGTTTCCTGCAATTCTGCCCCGCTTTCAAGTCCTCTTGGCAGCCTTACTTCAGTCTATTTTTGGACGATAGCTGTCATTTATAACTCTGCAGGTTTGTGAATTACAGTGCCCTTGAGCTCCTTTCTTCAACTCGCTTTCTTGTGACCTGGCCGCAACACCGCAGGATGGCTTCAGGCCCTAATCTGGTTCCGGCCCGGCATGCTGAGCCTTTGGTTAATTCCTCTTCCTGGTGGGAAATGAGAGTTAAATTTGCCCGTCCAGACACCTCCAGCTAGTCTCTCATTGGTTCTCGCTATTCCTGTTCATCTTCCGCAGAAATTGCAAACTGGGCCAAACAGGAGGTTAAAGGGACTGACTCTCCAAGTCGGGAGAGTGTCAGTAAAGCGTCTGGAATGTTGCACCCGAGTACCAGGGGAGGAAAACTGAGACATATTTGAACACGTCTCCCGTTCACATGGTTGATCATACTTGGGTTCCACATGCATGTTTTAGCTGAAGGAAGAATACCTTAAACCTGTAGAGTTGAGACCCATGTAATGGGTACCATGCAATATGACTTCAAAGGGTCTTCATTTGCTCACCGAACCTCTCCAATCCTATCACTGCTGCGTTTATGCCCCTGTACACATGCTTGATTCTCTTTTGGAGACATAGCAATCCATAGGTTTTACGATACTTACTAGTCAGGTACATTCTTAGGCATTTAATATGCGGTGTTGAGTCCATTTCGTTGAGCAAGGAGTAGCTCTTGTCTATTCCATATTTGACTTAAGGAACTTTATCTGTGCTCATTTCAATCTCTGGTTTTATGCAGCAACCCAACTCACCTTTACCTTTAAGCAAGAATAAGTTGGTTTTCTAAATTTGAGACCCTGTTCTGTTCTGTAATTCAGTTCCTGTGTAGCCAAGTTTCCATTCCGTGTATTACTGATATCTTATGATGTTTCTTTTTCTGTGTGACTTATTTCAGTTAGAATCATCATACCTGAATCCACTCCTTGTGCTGCTAAGGGCCTGATGACATAGATTTCATTGCTGAGTGATATTGCTTTGTAAGTAAATACCACAACTTCTTTATCCATTTTTCACTTTCTGCGATGTTGAACTTGTACTGTAAACGAGGTTCTTGTAAACAGAGCCGTTTGAAACTTTGGGGTGGCTGTGTCTTTTAGATTTTAAATTCCCTAAGCTATAGGACCATAAGTGGAAGTGCCCTAGGCTCTGTTGTTTTGTTTTTTAGATGTTTCAGTTAACACCATACACTTCTCCCGAGTGGTTCTTGGCAATTTACATCCCGCCCTTCAGAATAACAAGGCTCCCAGTTCTCCATGGCCTGTCCTGCCTTTCTGGATTTTACACTTTTTTCAGATGGCCCTTTTGACCGGGGGGAAGTGAGACTTCATTGTAGTGCAGATTTCCTTTGCAAGCTTGCTTGGTTGGCCAAAAAGGGCGTATGCGTTTTTTCCTGAATATATTCAGGAAAAAACGCATACGCCCTTTTTGGCCAAGTGCATCATTGTGGACGTTCTGCCTCTTTTCCTATGCTTTCAATGCAATTCCAGTCTACCTCCTGAAATCGGTTTCCTGCAATTCTGCCCCGCTTTCAAGTCCTCTTGGCAGCCTTACTTCAGTCTATTTTTGGATGATAGCTGTCATTTATAACTCTGCAGGTTTGTGAATTACAGTGCCCCTGAGCTCCTTTCTTCAACTCGCTTTCTTGTGACCTGGCCGCAACACCGCAGGATGGCTTCAGGCCCTAATCTGGCTCCGGCACGGCACGCTGAGCCTTTGGTTAATTCCTCTTCCTGGTGGGAAATGAGAGTTAAATTTGCCCGTCCAGACACCTCCAGCTAGTCTCTCATTGGTTCTCACTATTCCTGTTCATCTTCCGCAGAAATTGCAAACTGGGCCAAACAGGAGGTTAAAGGGACTGACTCTCCAAGTCGGGAGAGTGTTAGTAAAGCGTCTGGAATGTTGCACCCGAGTACCAGGGTACGAAAACTGAGACATATTTGAACACGTCTCCCGATCACATGGTTGATCATACTCTGGGTTCCACATGCATGTTTTAGCTGAAGGAAGAATACCTAAAACCTGGGTAGTTGAAACCCGTGGAATGGGTACCATGCAATATGACTTCAAAGGGTCTTCATTTGCTCACCGAACCTCTCCAATCCTGTCACTGCTGCGTTTATGCCCCTGTACACATGCTTGATTCTCTTTCGGAGACATAGCAATCCATAGGTTTTAAGATACTTACTAGTCAGGTACATTCTTAGGCGTTTAATATGCGGTGTTGAGTCCATTTCGTTGAGCAAGGAGTAGCTCTTGTGTATTCCATATTTGGATTAAGGAACTTTATCTGTGCTCATTTCAATCTCTGGTTTTATGCAGCACCCCAACTCACCTTTCCCCTTAAGCAAGCATAAGTTGGTTTTCTAAATTTGAGACCCTGTTCTGTTCTGTAATTCAGTTCCTGTGTAGCCAAGTTTCCATTCCGTGTATTACTGATATCTTATGATGTTTCTTTTTCTGTGTGCCTTATTTCAGTTAGAATCATCATACCTGAATCCACTCATTGTGCTGCTAAGGGCCTGATGACACAGTTTCCATTGCTGAGTGATATTGCTTTGTAAGTAAATACCACAACTTCTTTATCCATTTTTCACTTTCTGCGATGTTGAACTTGTACTGTAAACAAGGTTCTTGTAAACAGAGGCGTCCCAAACTTTGGGGTGGCTGTGTCTTTTTGATTTTTATTTCCCTAAGCTATAGGACCATAAGTGGCAGTGCCCTAGGCTCTGTTGCTTTGTTTTTTAGATGTTTCAGGAAACACCATACACTTCTCCCGAGTGTCTGTTGGCAATTTACATCCCGCCCATCAGCATAACAAGGCTCCCAGTTCTCCATGGCCTGTCCTGCCTTTCTGGATTTTACACTTTTTTCAGATGGCCCTTTTGACCAGGGGGAAGTGAGACTTCATTGTAGTGCAGATTTCCTTTGCAAGCTTGCTTGGTTGGCCAAAAAGGGCGTATGCGTTTTTTCCTGAATATATTCAGGAAAAAACGCATAGGCCCTTTTTGGCCAAGTGCATCATTGTGGACGTTCTGCCTCTTTTCCTATGCTTTCAATGCAATTCCAGTCTACCTCCTGAAATCGGTTTCCTGCAATTCTGCCCCGCTTTCAAGTCCTCTTGGCAGCCTTACTTCAGTCTATTTTTGGACGATAGCTGTCATTTATAAATCTGCAGGTTTGTGAATTACAGTGCCCCTGAGCTCCTTTCTTCAACTCGCTTTCTTGTGACCTGGCCGCAACACCGCAGGATGTCTTCAGGCCCTAATCTGGTTCTGGCACGGCACGCTGAGCCTTTGGTTAATTCCTCTTCCTGGTGGGAAATGAGAGTTAAATTTGCCCGTCCAGACACCTCCACCTAGTCTCTCATTGGTTCTCGCTATTCCTGTTCATCTTCCACAGAAATTGCAAACTGGGCCAAACAGGAGGTTAAAGGGACTGACTCTCCAAGTCGGGAGAGTGTTAGTAAAGCGTCTGGAACGTTGCACCCGAGTACCAGCGTACGAAAACTGAGACATATTTGAACACGTCTCCCGATCACATGGTTGATCATACTCTAGGTTCCACATGCATGTTTTAGCTGAAGGAAGAATACCTTAAACCTGGGTAGTTGAAACCCGTGGAATGGGTACCATGCAATATGACTTCAAAGGGTCTTCATTTGCTCACCGAACCTCTCCAATCCTATCACTGCTGCGTTTATGCCCCTGTACACATGCTTGATTCTCTTTCGGAGACATAGCAATCCATAGGTTTTAAGATACTTACTAGTCAGGAACATTCTTAGGCGTTTAATATGCGGTGTTGAGTCCATTTCGTTGAGCAAGGAGTAGCTCTTGTCTATTCCATATTTGGCTTAAGGAACTTTATCTGTGCTCATTTCAATCTCTGGTTTTATGCAGCACCCCAACTCACCTTTCCCCTTAAGCAAGCATAAGTTGGTTTTCTAAATTTGAGACCCTGTTCTGTTCTGTAATTCAGTTCCTGTGTAGCCAAGTTTACATTCCGTGTATTACTGATATCTTATGATGTTTCTTTTTCTGTGTGACTTATTTCAGTTAGAATAATCATACCTGAAACCACTCATTGTGCTGCTAAGGGCCTGATGACACAGATTTCACTGCTGAGTGATATTGCTTTGTAAGTAAATACCACAACTTCTTTATCCATTTTTCACTTTCTGCGATGTTGAACTTGTACTGTAAACGAGGTTCTTGTAAACAGAGCCGTTCCAAACTTTGGGGTGGCTGTGTCTTTTTGATTTTAATTTCCCTAAGCTATAGGACCATAAGTGGAAGTGCCCTAGGCTCTGTTGCTTTGTTTTTTAGATGTTTCAGGAGACACCATACACTTCTCCCGAGTGGTTCTTGGCAATTTACATCCCGCCCATCAGCATAACAAGGCTCCCAGTTCTCCATGGCCTGTCCTGCCTTTCTGGATTTTACACTTTTTTCAGATGGCCCTTTTGACCGGGGGGAAGTGAGACTTCATTGTAGTGCAGATTTCCTTTGCAAGCTTGCTTGGTTGGCCAAAAAGGGCGTATGCGTTTTTTCCTGAATATATTCCGGAAAAAACGCATATGCCCTTTTTGGCCAAGTGCATCATTGTGGACGTTCTGCCTCTTTTCCTATGCTTTCAATGCAATTCCAGTCTACCTCCTGAAATCGGTTTCCTGCAATTCTGCCCCGCTTTCAAGTCCTCTTGGCAGCCTTACTTCAGTCTATTTTTGGACGATAGCTGTCATTTATAACTCTGCAGGTTTGTGAATTACAGTGCCCCTGAGCTCCTTTCTTCAACTCGCTTTCTTGTGAGCTGGCCGCAACACCGCAGGATGGCTTCAGGCCCTAATCTGGTTCCGGCACGGCACGCTGAGCCTTTGGTTAATTCCTCTTCCTGGTGGGAAATGAGAGTTAAATTTGCCCGTCCAGACACCTCCAGCTAGTCTCTCATTGGTTCTCGCTATTCCTGTTCATCATCCGCAGAAATTGCAAACTGGGCCAAACAGGAGGTTAAAGGGACTGACTCTCCAAGTCGGGAGAGTGTTAGTAAAGCGTCTGGAATGTTGCACCCGAGTACCAGGGTACGAAAACTGAGACATATTTGAACACATCTCCCGATCACATGGTTGATCATACTCTGGGTTCCACATGCATGTTTTAGCTGAAGGAAGAATACCTAAAACCTGGGTAGTTGAAACCCGTGGAATGGGTACCATGCAGTATGACTTCAAATGGTCTTCATTTGCTCACCGAACCTCTCCAATCCTTTCACTGCTGTGTTTATGCCCCTGTACACATGCTTCATTCTCTTTCGGAGACATAGCAATCCATAGGTTTTAAGATACTTACTAGTCAGGTACATTCTTAGGCGTTTAATATGCGGTGTCGAGTCCATTTCGTTGAGCAAGCAGTAGCTCTTGTCTATTCCATATTTGGCTTAAGGAACTTTATCTGTGCTCATTTCAATCTCTGGTTTGATGCAGCACCCCAACTCACCTTTCCCCTTAAGCAAGCATAAGTTGGTTTTCTAAATTTGAGACCCTGTTCTGTTCTGTAATTCAGTTCCTGTGTAGCCAAGTTTCCATTCCGTGTATTAGTGATATCTTATGATGTTTCTTTTTCTGTGTGACTTATTTCAGTTAGAATCATCATACCTGAATCCACTCATTGTGCTGCTAAGGGCCTTGTGACACAGATTTCATTGCTGAGTGATATTGCTTTGTAAGTAAATACCACAACTTCTTTATCCATTTTTCACTTTCTGCGATGTTGAACTTGTACTGTAAACGAGGTTCTTGTAAACAGAGCCGTTCCAAACTTTGGGGTGGCTGTGTCTTTTTGATTTTAATTTCCCTAAGCTATAGGACCATAAGTGGAAGTGCCCTAGGTTCTGTTGCTTTGTTTTTTAGATGTTTCAGGAAACACCATACACTTCCCCCGAGTGTCTGTTGGCAATTTACATCCCGCCCATCAGCATAACAAGGCTCCCAGTTCTCCATGGCCTGTCCTGCCTTTCTGGATTTTACACTTTTTTCAGATGGCCCTTTTGACCCGGGGGAAGTGAGACTTCATTGTAGTGCAGATTTCCTTTGCAAGCTTGCTTGGTTGACCAAAAAGGGCGTATGCGTTTTTTCCTGAATATATTCAGGAAAAAACGCATACGCCCTTTTTGGCCAAGTGCATCATTGTGGACGTTCTGCCTCTTTTCCTATGCTTTCAATTCAATTCCAGTCTACCTCCTGAAATCGGTTTCCTGCAATTCTGCCCCGCTTTCAAGTCCTCTTGGCAGCCTTACTTCAGTCTATTTTTGGACGATAGCTGTCATTTATAACTCTGCAGGTTTGTGAATTACAGTGCCCCTGAGCTCCTTTCTTCAACTCGCTTTCTTGTGAGCTGGCCGCAACACCGCAGGATGGCTTCAGGCCCTAATCTGGTTCCGGCCCGGCATGCTGAGCCTTTGGTTAATTCCTCTTCCTGGTGGGAAATGAGAGTTGAATTTGCCCGTCCAGACACCTTCAGGTAGCCTCTCATTGGTTCTCGCTATTCCTGTTCATCTTCCGCAGAAATTGCAAACTGGGCCAAACAGGAGGTTAAAGGGACTGACTCTCCAAGTGGGGAGAGTGTTAGTAAAGCGTCTGGAATGTTGCACCCGAGTACCAGGGTACGAAAACTGAGACATATTTGAACACGTCTCCCGATCACATGGTTGATCATACTCTAGGTTCCCCATGCAAGTTTTAGCTGAAAGAAGAATACCTTAAACCTGGGTAGTTGAAACCCGTGGAATGGGTACCATGCTATATGACTTCAAAGGGTCTTCGTTTGCTCACCAAACCTTTCCAGTCCTATCACTGCTGCGTTTATGCCCCTGTACACACGCTTGATTCTCTTTTGGAGACATAGAAATCCATAGGTTTTAAGATACTTACTAGTCAGTTACATTCTTAGGCGTTTAATATGGGGTGTTGAGTCCATTTCGTTCAGCAAGGAGTAGCTCTTGTCTATTCCATATTTGGCTTAAGGAACTTTATCTGTGCTCATTTCAATCTTTGGTTTTATGCAGCACCCCAACTCACCTTTCCCCTTAAGCAAGCATAAGTTGGTTTTCTGAATTTGAGACCCTGTGCTCTTTTGGAATTCAGTTCCTGTGTAGCCAAGTTTACATTCCGTGTATTAGTGATATCTTATGATGTTTCTTTTTCTGTGTGACTTATTTCAGTTAGAATCATCGTACCTGAATCCACTCATTATGCTGCTACGGGCCTGATGACATAGATTTCATTGCTGAGTGATACTGCATTGTACGTAAGTACCACAAGTTCTTTATCCATTTTTCACTTTCTGTGATATTGAACTTGTACGGTAAACGAGGTTCTTGTAAACAGAGGCGTCCCAAATTTTGGGGTGGCTGTGTCTTTTTGATTTTAATTTCCCTAAGCTATAGGACCATAAGTGGAAGTGCCCTAGGCTCTGTTGCTTTGTTTTTTAGATGTTTCAGGAAACACCATACACTTCTCCCGAGTGTCTGTTGGCAATTTACATCCCGCCCATCAGCATAACAAGGCTCCCAGTTCTCCATGGCCTGTCCTGCCTTTCTGGATTTTACACTTTTTTCAGATGGCCCTTTTGACCGGGTGGAAGTGAGAGTTCATTGTACTGCAGCTTTCCTTTGCAAGCTTGCTTGGTTGGCCAAAAAGGGCGTATGTGTTTTTTCCTGAATATATTCAGGAAAAAACGCATACGCCCTTTTTGGCCAAGTGCATCATTGTGGACGTTCTGCCTCTTTTCCTATGCTTTCAATGCAATTCCAGTCTACCTCCTGAAATCGGTTTCCTGCAATTCTGCCCCGCTTTCAAGTCCTCTTGGCAGCCTTACTTCAGTCTATTTTTGGACGATAGCTGTCATTTATAACTCTGCAGGTTTGTGAATTACAGTGACCCTGAGCTCCTTTCTTCAACTCGCTTTCTTGTGACCTGGCCGCAACACCGCAGGATGGCTTCAGGCCCTAATCTGGTTGCAGCACGGCACGCTGAGCCTTTGGTTAATTCCTCTTCCTGGTGGGAAATGAGAGTTAAATTTGCCCGTCCAGACACCTCCAGCTAGTCTCCCATTGGTTCTCCCTATTCCTGTTCATCTTCCGCAGAAATTGCAAACTGGGCCAAACAGGAGGTTAAAGGTGCTGACTCTCCAAGTGGGGAGAGTGTTAATAAAGCATCTGGAATGTTGCACCCGAGTACCAGGGGAGGAAAACTGAGACATATTTGAACACGTCTCCCGTTCACACAGTTGATCATACTCTGGGTTCCACATGCATGTTTTAGCTGAAGGAAGAATACCTGAAACCTGCAGAGTTGAGACCCGTGGAATGGGTACCATGCAATATGACTTCAAAGGGTCTTCATTTGCTCACCGAACCTCTCCAATCCTATCACTGCTGCGTTTATGCCCCTGTACACACGCTTGATTCTCTTTTGGAGACATAGCAATCCATAGGCTTTAAGATACTTACTAGTCAGGTACATTCTTAGGAGTTTAATATGGGGTGTTGAGTCCATTTCGTTGAGCAAGGAGTAGCTCTTGTCTATTCCATATTTGGCTTAAGGAACTTTATCTGTGCTCATTTCAATCTCTGGTTTTATGCATCACCCCAACTCACCTTTCCCCTTAAGCAAGCATAAGTTGGTTTTCTAAATTTGAGACCCTGTTCTGTTCTGTAATTCAGTTCCTGTGTAGCCAAGTTTACATTCCGTGTATTACTGATATCTTATGATGTTTCTTTTTCTGTGTGACTTATTTCAGTTAGAATCATCGTACCTGAATCCACTCGTTATGCTGCTACGGGCCTGATGACATAGATTTCATTGCTCAGTGATACTGCATTGTATGTAAGTACCACAAGTTCTTTATCCATTTTTCACTTTCTGTGATATTGAACTTGTACGGTAAATGAGGTTCTTGTAAACAGAGGCGTCCCAAACTTTGGGGTGGCTGTGTCTTTTTGATTTTAATTTCCCTAAGCTATAGGACCATAAGGGGAAGTGCCCTAGGCTCTGTTGCTTTGTTTTTTAGATGTTTCAGGAAACACCACACACTTCTCCCGAGTGTCTGTTGGCAATTTACATTCCGGCCATCAGCATAACAAGGCTCCCAGTTCTCCATGGCCTGTCCTGCCTTTCTGGATTTTACACTTTTTTCAGATGGCCCTTTTGACCGGGGGGAAGTGAGACTTCATTGTAGTGCAGATTTCCTTTGCAAGCTTGCTTGGTTGGCCAAAAAGGGCGTATGCGTTTTTTCCTGAATATATTCAGGAAAAAACGCATATGCCCTTTTTGGCCAAGTGCATCATTGTGGACGTTCTGCCTCTTTTCCTATGCTTTCAATGCAATTCCAGTCTACCTCCTGAAATCGGTTTCCTGCAATTCTGCCCCGCTTTCAAGTCCTCTTGGCAGCCTTACTTCAGTCTATTTTTGGACGATAGCTGTCATTTATAACTCTGCAGGTTTGTGAATTACAGTGCCCCTGAGCTCCTTTCTTCAACTCGCTTTCTTGTGAGCTGGCCGCAACACCGCAGGATGGCTTCAGGCCCTAATCTGGTTCCGGCCCGGCACGCTGAGCCTTTGGTTAATTCCTCTTCCTGGTGGGAAATGAGAGTTTAATTTGCCCATCCAGAGACCTCCAGCTAGTCTCTCATTGGTTCTCGCTATTCCTGTTCATCTTCCGCAGAAATTGCAAACTGGGCCAAACAGGAGGTTAAAGGCGCTGACTCTCCAAGTGGGGAGAGTGTTAGTAAAGCGTCTGGAATGTTGCACCCGACTACCAGGGGACTAAAACTGAGGCATATTTGAACACGTCTCCCGTTCACACGGTTGATCATACTCTGGGTTCCACATGCATGTTTTAGCTGAAGGAAGAATACCTTAAACCTGGAGAGTTGAGACCCGTGTAATGGGTACCATGCAATATGACTTCAAAGGGTCTTCATTTGCTCACCGAACCTCTCCAATCCTATCACTGCTGCGTTTATACCCCTGTACACACGCTTGATTCTCTTTTGGAGACATAGCAATCCATAGGTTTTAAGATACTTACTAGTCAGGTACATTGTTAGGCGTTTAATATGGGGTTTTGAGTCCATTTCGTTGAGCAAGGAGTAGCTCTTGTCTATTCCATATTTGGCTTAAGGAACTTTATCTGTGCTCATTTCAATCTCTGGTTTTATGCAGCACCCCAACTCACCTTTCCCCTTAAGCAAGCATAAGTTGGTTTTCTAAATTTGAGACCCTGTTCTGTTCTGTAATTCAGTTCCTGTGTAGCCAAGTTTACATTCCGTGTATTACTGATATCTTATGATGTTTCTTTTTCTGTGTGACTTATTTCAGTTAGAATCATCATACCTGAATCCACTCATTGTGCTGCTAAGGGCCTGATGACATAGATTTCATTGCTGAGTGATATTGCTTTGTAAGTAAATACCACAACTTCTTTATCCATTTTTCACTTTCTGCGATGTTGAACTTGTACTGTAAATGAGGTTTTTGTAAACAGAGCCGTTCCAAACTTTGGGGTGGTTGTGTCTTTTTGATTTTAATTTCCCTAAGCTATAGGACCATAAGTGGAAGTGCCCTAGGCTCTGTTGCTTTTTTTTTAGATGTTTCAGGAAACACCATACACTTCTCCCGAGTGTCTGTTGGCAATTTACATCTCGCCCTTCAGCATAACAAGGCTCCCAGTTCTCCATGGCCTGTCCTGCCTTTCTGGATTTTACACTTTTTTCAGATGGCCCTTTTGACCGGGGGGAAGTGAGACTTCATTGTAGTGCAGATTTCCTTTGCAAGCTTGCTTGGTTGGCCAAAAAGGGCGTATGCATTTTTTCCTGAATATATTCCGGAAAAAACGCATATGCCATTTTGGCCAAGTGCATCATTGTGGACGTTCTGCCTCTTTTCCTATGCTTTCAATGCAATTCCAGTCTACCTCCTGAAATCAGTTTCCTGCAATTCTGCCCTGCTTTCAAGTCCTCTTGGAAGCCTTACTTCAGTATATTTTTGGACGATAGCTGTCATTTATAACTCTGCAGGTTTGTGAATTACAGTACCCCTGAGCTCCTTTCTTCAACTCACTTTGTTTTGAGCTGGCCGCAACACCGAAGGATGGCTTCAGGCCCTAATCTGGTTCCGGCACGGCACGCTGAGCCTTTGGTTATTTCCTCTTCCTGGTGGGAAATGAGAGTTAAATTTGCCCGTCCAGACACCTCCAGCTAGTCTCTCATTGGTTCTCCCTATTCCTGTTCATCTTCCGCAGAAATTGCAAACTGGGCCAAACAGGTGGTTAAAGGCGCTGACTCTCCAAGTGGGGAGAGTGTTAGTAAAACGTCTGGAATGTTGCACCCGAGTACCAGGGGAGGAAAACTGAGACATATTTGAACACGTCTCCGGTTCACACGGTTGATCATACTCTGGGTTCCACATGCATGTTTTAGCTGAAGGAAGAATACCTTAAACCTGGAGAGTTGAGACCCTTGTAATGGGTAACATGCAATATGACTTCAAAGGGTCTTCATTTGCTCACCGAACCTCTCCAATCCTATCACTGCTTCCTTTATGCCCGTGTACACATGCTTGATTCTCTTTTGGAGACATAGCAATCCATAGGTTTTAAGATACTTACTAGTCAGGTACATTCTTAGGCGTTTAATATGGGGTGTTGAGTCCATTTCGTTGAGCAAGGAGTAGCTCTTGTCTATTCCATATTTGGCTTAAGGAACTTTATCTGTGCTCATTTCAATCTCTGGTTTTATGCAGCACCCCAACTCACCTTTCCCCTTAAGCAAGCATAAGTTGGTTTTCTAAATTTGAGACCCTGTTCTGTTTGGAATTCAGTTCCTGTGTAGCCAAGTTTCATTCCGTGTATTAGTGATATCTTATGATGTTTCTTTTTCTGTGTGACTTATTTCAGTTAGAATCATCGTACCTGAATCCACTCATTATGCTGCTACGGGCCTGATGACATAGATTTCATTGCTGAGTGATACTGCATTGTACGTAAGTACCACAAGTTCTTTATCCATTTTTCACTTTCTGTGATATTGAACTTGTACGGTAAACGAGGTACTTGTAAACAGAGGCGTCCCAAACTTTGGGGTGGCTGTGTCTTTTTGATTTTAATTTCCCTAAGCTATAGGACCATAAGTGGAAGTGCCCTAGGCTCTGTTGCTTTGTTTTTTAGATGTTTCAGGAAACACCATACACTTCTCCCGAGTGTCTGTGGCAATTTACATCCCGCCCATCAGCATAACAAGGCTCCCAGTTGTCCATGGCCTGTCCTGCCTTTCTGGATTTTACACTTTTTTCAGATGGCCCTTTTGACCGGGGAGAAGTGAGACTTCATTGTAGTGCAGATTTCCTTTGCAAGCTTGCTTGGTTGGCCAAAAAGGGCGTATGCGTTTTTTCCTGAATATATTCAGGAAAAAACGCATACGCCCTTTTTGGCCAAGTGCATCATTGTGGACGTTCTGCCTCTTTTCCTATGCTTTCAATGCAATTCCAGTCTACCTCCTGAAATCGGTTTCCTGCAATTCTGCCCCGCTTTCAAGTCCTCTTGGCAGCCTTACTTCAGTCTATTTTTGGACGATAGCTGTCATTTATAACTCTGCAGGTTTGTGAATTACAGTGCCCCTGAGCTCCTTTCTTCAACTCGCTTTCTTGTGACCTGGCCGCAACACCGCAGGATGGCTTCAGGCCCTAATCTGGTTCCGGCACGGCACGCTGAGCCTTTGGTTAATCCTCTTCCTGGTGGGATGTGAGTGTTAAATTTGCCCGTCCAGACACCTCCAGCTAGTCTCTCATTGGTTCTCGCTATTCCTGTTCATCTTCCGCAGATATTGCAAACTGGGCCAAAGAGGAGGTTAAAGGGACTGACTCTCCAAGTCGGGAGAGTGTTAGTAAAGCATCTGGAATGTTGCACCCGAGTAACAGGGTACAAAAACTGAGACATATTTGAACACGTCTCCCATTCACACAGTTGATCATACTCTGGGTTCCACATGCATGTTTTAGCTGAAGGAAGAATACCTGAAACCTGCAGAGTTGAGACCCGTGGAATGGGTACCATGCAATATGACTTCAAAGGGTCTTCATTTGCTCACCGAACCTCTCCAATCATATCATTGCTGCGTTTATGCCCCTGTACACACGCTTGATTCCCTTTTGGAGACATAGCAATCCATAGGTTTTAAGATAATTACTAGTCAGGTACATTCTTAGGCGTTTAATATGGGGTGTTGAGTCCATTTCGTTGAGCAAGGAGTAGCTCTTGTCTATTCCATATTTGGCTTAAGGAACTTTATTTGTGCTCATTTCAATCTCTGGTTTTATGCAGCACCCCAACTCACCTTTCCCCTTAAGCAAGCATAAGTTGGTTTTCTAAATTTGAGACCCTGTTCTGTTCTGTAATTCAGTTCCTGTGTAGCCAAGTTTACATTCCGTGTATTACTGATATCTTATGATGTTTCTTTTTCTGTGTAACTTATTTCAGTTAGAATCATCATACCTGAATCCACTCATTGTGCTGCTAAGGGCCTGATGACATAGATTTCATTGCTTTGTGATATTGCTTTGTAAGTAAATACCACAACTTCTTTATCCATTTTTCACTTTCTGCGATGTTGAACTTGTACTGTAAACGAGGTTCTTGTAAACAGAGGCGTCCCAAACTTTGGGGTGGCTGTGTCTTTTTGATTTTAATTTCCCTAAGCTATAGGACCATAAGTGGAAGTGCCCTAGGCTCTGTTGCTTTGTTTTTTAGATGTTTCAGTTAACACCATACACTTCTCCCGAGTGGTTCTTGGCAATTTACATCCCGCCCTTCAGAATAACAAGGCTCCCAGTTCTCCATGGCCTGTCCTGCCTTTTGGATTTTACACTTTTTTCAGATGGCCCTTTTGACCGGGGGGAAGTGAGACTTCATTGTAGTGCAGATTTCCTTTGCAAGCTTGCTTGGTTGGCCAAAAAGGGCGTATGCGTTTTTTCCTGAATATATTCAGGAAAAAACGCATACGCCCTTTTTGGCCAAGTGCATCATTGTGGACGTTCTGCCTCTTTTCCTATGCTTTCAATGCAATTCCAGTCTACCTCCTGAAATCGGTTTCCTGCAATTCTGCCCCGCTTTCAAGTCCTCTTGGCAGCCTTACTTCAGTCTATTTTTGGACGATAGCTGTCATTTATAACTCTGCAGGTTTGTGAATTACAGTGCCCCTGAGCTCCTTTCTTCAACTCGCTTTCTTTTGAGCTGGTCGCAACACCGCAGGATGGCTTCAGGCCCTAATCTGGTTCCGGCACGGCACGCTGAGCCTTTGGTTAATTCCTCTTCCTGGTGGGAAATGAGAGTTAAATTTGCCCGTCCAGACACCTCCAGCTAGTCTCTCATTGGTTCTCACTATTCCTGTTCATCTTCCGCAGAAATTGCAAACTGGGCCAAACAGGAGGTTAAAGGGACTGACTCTCCAAGTCGGGAGAGTGTTGGTAAAGCGTCTGGAATGTTGCACCCGAGTAGCAGGGTACGAAAACTGAGACATATTTGAACACGTCTCCCGTTCACACGGTTGATCATACTCTGGGTTCCACATGCATGTTTTAGCTGAAGGAAGAATACCTAAAACCTGGAGAGTTGAGACCTGTGTAATGGGTACCAGGCAATATGACTTCAAAGGGTCTTCATTTGCTCACCGAACCTATCCAATCCTATCACTGCTGCGTTTATACCCCTGTACACACACTTGATTCTCTTTAGGAGACATAGCTATCCATAGGTTTTAAGATACTTACTAGTCAGGTACATTATTAGGCGTTTAATATGCGGTGTTGAGTCCATTTCGTTGAGCAAGGAGTAGCTCTTGTCTATTCCATATTTGGCTTAAGGAACTTTATCTGTGCTCATTTCAATCTCTGGTTTTATGCAGCACCCCAACTCACCTTTCCACTTAAGCAAGCATAAATTGGTTTTCTAAATGTGAGACACTGTTCTGTTTTGGAATTCAGTTCCTCTGTAGCCAAGTTTACATTCCGTGTATTAGTGATATCTTATGATGTTTCTTTTTCTGTGTGACTTATTTCAGTTAGAATCATCGTACCTGAATCCACTCATTATGCTGCTACGGGCCTGATGACATAGATTTCATTGCTGAGTGATACTGCATTGTACGTAAGTACCACAAGTTCTTTATCCATTTTTCACTTTCTGTAATATTGAACTTGTACGGTAAACGAGGTTCTTGTAAACAGAGGCGTCCCAAACTTTGGGGTGGCTGTGTCTTTTTGATTTTAATTTCCCTAAGCTATAGGACCATAAGTGGAAGTGCCCTAGGCTCTGTTGCTTTGTTTTTTAGATGTTTCAGGAAACACCATACACTTCTCCCGAGTGTCTGTTGGCAATTTACATCCCGCCCATCAGCATAACAAGGCTCCCAGTTCTCCATGGCCTGTCCTGCCTTTCTGGATTTTACACTTTTTTCAGATGGCCCTTTTGACCGGGGGGAAGTGAGACTTCATTGTAGTGCAGATTTCCTTTGCAAGCTTGCTTGGTTGGCCAAAAAGGGCCTATGCGTTTTTTCCTGAATATATTCAGGAAAAAACGCATAGGCCCTTTTTGGCCAAGTGCATCATTGTGGACGTTCTGCCTCTTTTCCTATGCTTTCAATGCAATTCCAGTCTACCTCCTGAAATCGGTTTCCTGCAATTCTGCCCCGCTTTCAAGTCCTCTTGGCAGCCTTACTTCAGTCTATTTTTGGACGATAGCTGTCATTTATAACTCTGCAGGTTTGTGAATTACAGTGCCCCTGAGCTCCTTTCCTCAACTCGCTTTCTTTTGAGCTGGCCGCAACACCGCAGGATGGCTTCAGGCCCTAATCTGGTTCCGGCACGGCACGCTGAGCCTTTGGTTATTTCCTCTTCCTGGTGGGAAATGAGAGTTAAATTTGCCTGTCCAGACACCTCCAGCTAGTCTCTCATTGGTTCTCGCTATTCCTGTTCATCTTCCGCAGAAATTGCAAACTGGGCCAAACAGGAGGTTAAAGGCACTGACTCTCCAAGTGGGGAGAGTGTTAGTAAAGCGTCTGGAATGTTGCACCCGAGTACCAGGGGAGGAAAACTGAGACATATTTGAACACGTCTCCCATTCACACGGTTGATCATACTCTGGGTTCTACATGCATGTTTTAGCTGAAGGAAGAATACCTTAAACCTGGGTAGTTGAAACCCGTGGAATGGGTACCATGCAATATGACTTCAAAGGGTCTTCATTTGCTCACCGAACCTCTCCAATCCTATCACTGCTGCGTTTATGCCCCTGTACACATGCTTGATTCTCTTTCGGAGACATAGCAATCCATAGGTTTAAAGATACTTACTAGTCAGGTACATTCATAGGCGTTTATTATGCGGTGTTGAGTCCATTTCGTTGAGCAAGGAGCAGCTCTTGTCTATTCCATATTTGGCTTAAGGAACTTTATCTGTGCTCATTTCAATCTCTGGTATTATGCAGCACCCCAACTCACCTTTCCCCTTAAGCAAGCATAAGTTGGTTTTCTCAATTTGAGACCCTGTTCTGTTCTGTAATTCAGTTCCTGTGTAGCCAAGTTTACATTCCGAATATTACTGATATCTTATGATGTTTCTTTTTCTGTGTGACTTATTTCAGTTAGAATCATCATACCTGAATCCACTCATTGTGCTGCTAAGGGCCTGATGACATAGATTTCACTGCTGAGTGATATTGCTTTGTAATTAAATACCACAACTTCTTTATCCATTTTTCAATTTCTGCGATGTTGAACGTGTACTGTAAACGAGTTTCCTGTAAACAGAGCTGTTCCAAACTTTGGGGTGGCTGTGTCTTTTTGATTTTAATTTCCCTAAGTTATAGGACCATAAGTGGAAGTTCCCTAGGCTCTGTTGCTTTGTTTTTTAGATGTTTCAGGAAACACCATACACTTCTCCAGAGTGGCTGTTGGCAATTTACATCCCGCCCATCAGCATAAGAAGGCTCCCAGTTCTCCATTGCCTGTCGTGCCTTTATGGATTCTACACTTTTTTCAGATGGCCCTTTTGACCATGTGGAAGTGAGACTTCATTGTAGTGCAGATTTCCTTTGCAAGCTTGCTTGGTTGGCCAAAAAGGGTGTATGCGTTTTTTCCTGAATATATTCAGGAAAAAAAGCATATGCACTTTTTGGCCAAGTGCATCATTGTCGAGGTTCTGACTCTCTTCATATGTTTTCAATGCAATTCCAGTCTACCTCCTGAAATCGGTTTCCTGCAATTCTGCCTTGCTTTCAATGCCTCTTCATAGCCTTACCTCAATATATTTTTTGAAAATAGTTGGCCTTTATAACTCTGCAGGTTTTTGAATTGCATTGGCCCTTAGCTCCATTTTTTAGCTCTTATTTTTGTGGTCTTGCCCCGTAACCACAGGATTCCTTGAAGCCCTATTTCTCTTCTGGGGCACCTTGCTGTGCCTTTGGTTAATTCTTCTTACTGATGTGATATTAGAGTGACATGTGCCCATTGAAACCGCTACAGCTAGTTTCTCACTGGTTCCTCCTATTCCCATTCATCCTCTGCACTAACTGCAGACTGTGCGATAGCAGAACTTAAAGGCATTGACTCCATGTGGGGATGTTGTTAGTAAAGCGGCTGGAATGTCGATCCGGAGCCCCAGGAGAGGAAAAATGAGGTGTGTTTTAGAAACCTTTCCCGATCATATGGTATACCAGTCGCTGGGTTTCCCAAGCATGGTTTAGCTGTAGGAAGATTCCCTTCAACCTGGAGTGTTGGGACCCTTGGAATGAGTAGCATGAAGTATTGCATTAAACTTTCGGCAGTTGCTCACCAAAGCTCACCAATCCTCTCAGCCCCAAGTGTCCAGCCTTATGTCTTATCCAGCTGTGGGTTTATATGTGGTCAATCCAGGTTGCATCACAGCCCCTGAGCGAATTTTGTAAGAATTTTTCTCTCTTTCATTGTTTCAGCGTTTTGTTTTTAAAATTTATTTCTATAATGGGGTTTAGCTCATCTTCACTGCTGTGTTTGTGCCGCTCTGCACACACTTGATTCCCTTATGGAGATATATCAATACATGGGTTTTAAGATTCTTATTACTCAGATATATTTCTCTGCGGTGTATAGGGTGTGTTGAGGCCAGTTCATTGAGCAAGGTGTAGATCTTGTCTAATACCTATTTGGTTTATTGAACGGTATCTGTGCTAATTTCAAACTCTGGTTTTATGCATCACCCCACCTCTCCTTTCCCCTTAAGCTGACATAAGTGTGTTTTCTAAATGTGAGACACTGTTCTGTTCTGTAATTCATTTCTTGTGCAGCCATATTTACCCTCCCTCTATAAGTGATATCTTATGTTTCTTTTTCTGTTTGACTTATTTCAAGTAGTATTATCGGACCTAAATCCACTCTTTATCCTTCTACTAGCCTTATTACATTGATTTCATGGTGAAGAGATATTCCATTGTACATAAGTACCACATCTTCTTTATCCATTGTTCTCTTTCCTGGGATATTTAAGGTGTACTGAATTTGAGGTTCTTGTAAACAGAGTAGCCCTAAACTGTGGTGTGCTTGTGTCTTGTTGATTTTTAGACTTCCCTAGATATACTCCCATGATTGGAAGTGTCCTATGCTCTGTAGCTCTGTTTTTTAGATGATTTAGGAACCACCATACACTTCTCCAGAGTGGCTCTCGGCAGTTCACACACTGCCCATCAGCGTATAAAGGCTCCCTGTTCTCCATGGCCTGTCCTGCATTTCTGGTTTTTACAATTTTTTAGGATGGCCCTTTTGACCGGTGGGAAGTGAGACTTCTTTGTTGTGCACATTTGCATTGCTTGCTTGCTTCGTTGCCCATAAAGTGCGTATGCGTTTTTTCCTGGATATAATCAGGAAAAAACGCATACGCCCTTTTGGGCCAACTGCATCATTGTCGAAATTCTGCCGCTTTTCATGTGCGTTAAAGACGAGTCCAATCTATCTCTTGAAATCTGTTTCTTGCAATTCTGTCTTGCATTCAGATCCTCTTCTTTGCCTTACCTCAACATATTTTTGGACGTTAGTTTTCATTTATAACTCTGCAGGTTTGTGAATTGCAGTGACCCTGAGCTCCATTTTTTAAGTTGCTCTTTTGTGAGCTGGCCTCAAACCCGCAGGATTGCTTCAGGCCCTATTTTGGCTCTGGCGAGGCAGGCTGAGCCTTTCTTTAATTCTTATTCTTAATGGGAAATTAGAGTGATATGTGCCCGTCCAAACCCCTACAACTCTTCTCTCATTGGTTCCCCCTCTTCCCGTTCATCCTCCTCACAATTTGCAAAATGTGTGAAACAGAAGTTTAAATGTGCTGATTCTCCAAGTGGGGAGATTCTAAGTAGCGTGGCTGGAATGGTGAACAGGAGCACCAGGAGAGGATAAATGAGGTGCATTTTAGACACATCTCCCGATCACATGGTGTACAGTCCTCTGGGTTTTCCATGCATGTTTTAGCTGTAGGAAGATCCCTTGAACCTGCAGATTTGGGACCCATTGAATGGGTACCAGGTAGTATTACTTTAAAGGGTGTGCATTTCCTCACCCAACCTCACATTTCTCTTAGCGCAAACAGTTTCCAGCCTTATGTCTCATCCTGCTGTGGGTCTAGATGTGTTCAATCCATGTTGCATCACCGTCCCTGAGGAAAAGTTGTAAGAGGTTTTCTCTGTCTCTCTGTCGTTTATTTTTTTCAATTTATTACTATATTGGTTACAGCTGATTTTCAAAGCTCTGTTTCTTGCTGCTGTACATCCACTTGATTCGCGTACAGAGAGACATCAATAAATTCTTTTTCAGATTCTTACCAGTCGTATATATTCTTTTCCGGTGACTTGAGTGTGCTGAGTGCAGTTCTTTTAGCTACCGTGTAGGCCTTGTTGATTATCAGTTTGGTATTTGGAATGGTATCTTTGCTAATTTCAACCTCCTGGATGATGCCTCACCCCTCCCCACCTTTCCCGTTTAGCAGCCTTATGCGTGTTTTCTACATATTTGACTATGTTTTTGTTTTGTAATTTATTTCATGTGTAGCCATTTTGGATTCCACCTTTAAGTGATATCTTATGATATGTGTCTTTTTCTTTTTGAATTCTGTCACTTAGAATGATCATACGTAACTCCTCCGGAGTTGTTACAACTGGCCATATTTCATTGATTTCCAGGCTGAATAATATTCCACTCTACCTAAGTACCACATCTCTATCCATTTTTTCCCTCCAGAGACATTTAAGTTATATCCTAGTCGAGGATCTTTTAAACAGAGAGGGGGTAAACATTGGGGTGCCTGTGTCCTCTCGATTTTTGTTTTTCCCAAGATATACGCCCATGAGTGCAAGTGCCCTATGCTCTGTAGCTCATTTTTTAGATGCTTTAGTAAACACAATACACTTCTCCAGAATGGCCGTTGGCAATATACATTTCCACTATAAGTCTCACAGGGCTCCCTCTTCTCGTTGCCCTGTCCTGCATTTCTGTTGTTTACGCTTTATGAGGATGGCTCTTCTGACTGATGCGAAGTGATATCTTTTGTAGTATTGACTTCCAGTGCCCACCTGTTTGGTTGGCTAAAAAAGTGTATGCCCTTTTCTTGAATATATACAGAAAAGAACGCATACACCCTTTTTGGCCAACTGCAATGTTGGCAATGTTCAGCTCCTTTTCTTGTGCTTAATGGCGAGTCCTTTCTACCTCCTCAAATCCCTTTCCTGCCATTCTCCCTTGCTTACAAGTCCTTTTCTCTGACTTTCCTCAAGACATTTTTCAGTGATGGATATTTTCAACTCTGCAGTTTTGTGAATTTTACTGCCCCTGAGTTCCATTGTTCAACTTGTGTTTATGGGAACTGGCCACAAAGCAGCGGGATTTCCTCAAGCCCTATACTGTTTCCATGGGCAACCCTAGCCTTTGGTCAATTTGTCTTCCTGATTGGAAATTAGAGTGACATGTGCCTGTCTGAACACCTAGGACTTGTCTCTCATTGTTCCTCATCCTTCCGCTTCATCCTCTGGACAAATTCCAAACTGTACGCAACAGGATGTTGACAGTGCTGACATCTCCAAGTGGGGAGACTGTTAGTAAAGACGCTGGAGGGGTGAACCCGAGCACCAGGAGATGAGGAGATGAGATGCCTTTTCCAAACTCTTCCCGATCAGACGGTATACCATCCTCTGGGTGTGACAGACATGTTTTAGCAGTAGGAAGAGTCCCATTCATGTAAGGAGAACACCAGGGCTTTTTCAAAATCAGTGTCTCCCCGAAACCCAAACTGGGGAAGTTTTTAAGCTACAGCTACACATATGTTCATTAAGGGCCTTGGGAAGTAGGCAGAGTCCAAACTTTAGATGATTGAAGTCTTCAGGGTCAGAAGCACTCACCACCAGCTTCCCTTAGGCTACACTTTAACTGTCATTGATAGATGATGTCAATAAAAATATCTATTCTTTTTCAGATTATTTCCCCTTATAGGTTATTGCAAAATGTTGAGTGTAGTTCCCTGTGCTATACAGTAGTTCCTTGTTGATGATCTATTTTATACATAGCAGTGTGTATGTGTTCATTCCAAACTGTTAATTTATCCCTCCTCCCACCTTTCCCCTTTGGTAATAATAAATTATAAGATTTTATACTTCTCAGAAATGGGGGAGCTGAAAGAGAGGTATCATTTTCAATGGAAAAGCATTTAAAACAAGATTGAAGGTTTAACCAAGATTATTAGCTGTACATCCTTGGAAAGAAATCACTTCGTTTCTCTAATATTGACCTGACAAATAAGACAAACCTTTTCACTGAACTTGCTTATAAAAAGTGATGGAAATATCAAATGGAAGTGTTAAAAACATCTTATTTTACCCGAGCCTTATACACTGTTCTATGTTAACTACAGTTTGGCTCACACATCTGTTCATTGAGGTTACAATAGTCTCAATTTCTGTTACTGATCCTCCAGAGTGGACCCCAACAAGTGTCCCCCTGCCCAGTGTCATTGGGGCCAACAGATCGAGACTGAGTTTGGTTCACAAGCAAAGGAAACTTTATATTTTGATCAGAGAATGGAGAGGTGAGAGCATGCACTACCCCGTGGGCTGTGGGCTGGGCTGCTGTGTAGAGATCCTGTCAGAGTCAGTGGGAGGGAGGGAGGCGGCGGAGCTCTCGTGGGCCGGGTTGGCTGTAGCTCAGGCTCTATATCGTGGAGTCTGCACTGGGCCCCAGGAGCTGAGGTGTCGACCCAGCCATTCTGCACTAGGAAATCTGGTCTGAAGTGCCAGGTGTGGAACCTCTGCATGCGGGACCCTAGGAGCACGTGAAATTAGACAAAGCACAAAGGATAAAAAAGGTTAGACTTGACTTTATTGCCCAGATTCTATTTTTATCTCCCAGGGATTTTTAATGGGCTTTGCTGGGGACAAACCCCTCCTCTGCCTTTTGTCCCGTTCCTCATTCTTGGAGTGCTGAGGGTGCAGACCCTTCTTCTGTAACTGCTGAGTGCTGAGTTGGGAGCCCTCATACCCTGGGGCGAGGGTCAGAGCTTCTCCCCAGCAGCCTCCCGGTGACGTTGATTGTCCCCAGGACCCCTGCCTCCCTGCTCGTCCACCTGAGCACCAGCATTGGAAGTGTTATAGATTCTAATGACCTTTAAGGGTCCAGGAAAGAGATGTGCAGAGACGCTGTGGGGGCCGGTTTCACCCCACCCCACATTTGTTCGGCCACCTTAGGCTGACCGTCTCTGCCAGCCTAGATGCTCTGACCAGTAGTCTGCGCTTTCTTCAGTTAGGCCCCTGAATTAACGTACAAACAGCACCAGGTGTCAGAGCCCTGCCCGCTCAACTCCCAGACAGTCCAGGGTCAGTGGTGACCAAGGACCATGATGGCTACTGAGTCAACAGCCTTTTGAAGTAAACAGGAGTCCAGCCGGTCTTATTGGCCACCATCATCACGGTGTCTGTAGGCTTTTCTATGGTGACAGTGTGGTATACTGTTCCCCCGCCAAGATTATTAGCTCCCCTCTGGGTGCAGTAAGTCCTGCAAGCAGTAGTCTACTCTTTTGGGACACACTCGTGTTGTTTTATGAGAGAAACTCCAGGTCAAGTGATGTTCACACGAGTCGTCATGGTGCCCTGTTGCCCCCGGTTATCTCTCTGGATGTTGGAGTTGGAGGGCCTCCTCACTCGAGGTCGGTGTGCCCACGGAGCGAACCCTGCAACTTCAGGGCATGGTTGGTGGTTAGGATCACCACGTGGGGTCCTTTTCCCTTAGGAGGGAGGTGGCCTTTTGGGCTGCTGATTTCCAGGTTTTTAGATACCGCCAGTATCTTGGCCAGATGTGGCAGTGGGCCAAGCCCCTTAGTGACCGTAGTTTATCCTACCTGGATGGCATTCTTGCATTGTTCCATTTCAAGTGGTCCCAGTTTTTGCACTAATTCTCCAATGGCGATTCACCTTTCACCGGGAATGTAAAGGTCAAAGGGTTTAGCTAAATTAGGGAGTTCCAGGGCAAGGGTCTGAATTGACTGCTCTTTCCATTCTTGAAAGGCCACTTCTGGATTCTATTCAAAAGGATCATCATCTTTTCCTTTCAGTGTTTCATATAGAGGCCCAGCTAGTAGACTGTAGTTAGGGATCCAGAAGCAGCAAACCCTGGCCTCCCCAGGAACCCCTAAGCTGTCTTCTAGTTTTAGAAAGGGGTAAGGCTGAAAATGGTTTCTTCCCTTTCCTGGGATGGGCTTCTCTGACCTTCTGTGAGAATGAAGCCCAGGCAGGTCACCGCAGTCTGTGATATTTGAGCTTTTTCTTGGACAACTTCTATCCTTTATTGGCTTGGTAGTTCAGAGGCCTCCTTAGTAGGGCTGGTGATCAGAATGTCGTCTGCATATTGAAGGAGGGTTTCCTTTTCCAGAGGTAGAACTTTTAGGTCTTTAGCTAAGCTTTCCCCAAAGATGGTGTGGGAATTTTTGCACCCTTGGGGCCAGACGGCCCGGAAGTATTGTTTTAGTTGTATGTTGAGTCCTGCCACTCACAAGCCAAAATTTCTTGTGACTCTGGGACTAATGGAATACAAAAGAAGGCATCATTGAAGACTAATACAGAATACCATGTCCTGGTGGTTGGTAGAATGACCAGCAGGGTGTAGGAATTAGGAGCAACTGGAGGTATATCCTCGGTGGCTTCACTGACTGTCCTGACATCCTTTACCAGGTCCCCAGCAGCCCATGGGGCTCTCGTGGTCAGACCAATCCCAGAATATGGAGCTCACCTGGGCAGGTACCCCACCCCCACCCCAGCCCACGGGGCTCTCGTGGTCAGGCCCCTCCCAGGATACAGAGCTACCCTTGCAGGTACCGTGGCAGGGCTGGGCACACAGGAACCGTGCACATAGCCCTCATTGCAGAGCACCCCCAGCTCACCTGTTGCTCAGAGCTGACACAGAGCACCTCAGAGCAGGACTTGAACTAACAAACAGCAGCTGCGACAGGTCTGTGACCCTGGGCATCACTCCGTGAGGCCTCCCTCCACCTGGTCTTCCAGAGACTTCCACTGCACCCGGGGCACCAGGCCTCTGTCTCCAACCACCACCCACCCCTCCTCTCCCTGACTCCTGGGTTCCTCTCATTAGGAGAGGGTTTTCTTGAAGTTGTCTCCCACTCATGGGCCAGATAAAATGATTAGAAAACAAGCCAAAGCTGCAGCCCCTTGTCTATCCTGACTCTCAGGAGCCCACACCTGTTCCTTGGACCTGGCCGGTTCAGCAAGTTCCATTTTCTGCAACTGTGAGCCCCTGAGGGGTGATGATTGGCTGACCTGGGCAGCCTTACCGTGCCGGCCAGTCCTCCCCAGGTGTGCCTGGGTTGAGATCAATATAAATACCACTCCAGGCAGCAAGAGCCCCTGCAGCCGTGCCTGACGCCATTTTCTCTGCCCTGTCAGCAGTCTCGGGGCTGGGCTGGTGGGAGGGAGTGAGAGGCCACGGCTTTGTGGGTGGCCCAGTGTGAGTGGGGCTCTGCTGGACTTTCTGCAGCAGTTGCCAGGCTGCCACCTGCTAAAGAAGAGGATGTGTCACCCATACCTGCTGCTGGAATTTCTCCCTGGGCAGAGGTGAGGAAGGAAAAAAGCAGTGGGGGCAGGGACAGGACGGGTATCTCAGGCAGGGAAATGGAAATCTTCCAGAAGAGCACCCAGGGCCAGGACCATCCTGGCTGGCCTGCGGGCACCAAGTCGGCCGGCATGCTGTCACTCGTGTGGCTCTATGGCCCTTCCTCTAGGCTTTCAAGTCCTTGTATATATTCAGGTGTTTTACCTGGGACGGGTGGGAATAGTTCAGCAGCAACTGGCCTGGGGCTCAGCTCACGTTTACTCACAGATGCCTCGGCACGGTGCCCCAGCTTTGCAATGAGGACGCTTGTTGCGTGGGGGCTGCTGGCTGAATGGGAGACGATTCCCCACCACTGACCAACTTCAGAATTGTTTACAACTGGAGCAAGTGCCCTGATACGGTTTTCCTCTGTGTAACTGGTGGGTTCTGTGTTTTTTTTCTCTTTTTCGTTTTTGGTTCAAGGTAGATTTTATTCCTCTTTTTTGTATTTACAGATATAAGCATGGAAATAATTTATTCATATAAATACATGTATGTGCAGGGAATAATTGTTTTTTCTGTTTTATTTTTTAAATTTTATTTCTTTTTAATTTTGAATTTTATTTTATATTTTTATACAGCAGGTTCTTATTGGTTATCTATTTTATACATATAAATGTATACATGCCAATCCCAGTCTCTCAACTCCTCCCACCACCACCCCCCAACAGCTTTCCCCCCTTGTTGTCCATACGTTTGTTGTCTACATCTGTTGCTCTATTTATGCCTTGCAAAATGGTTAATCTGTACAGTTTTTCTAGGTTCCACATATATGCATGAATATACAAGATTTGTTTTTCTCTTTCTGACTTACTTCACTCTGTATGACAGTCTCTAGATCCATCGACGTCTCTACAAATGACCCAATTTCATTCCTTTTCATGGCTGAGTAATATTCCATTTTATATATGTACCACAGCTTTATGCATTCGTCTGTCTGTGGGCATTTAGGTTGCTTCCATTACCTCGATATTGTAAATAGTGATGCAATGAACATTGCGGTGAATGACTCTTTTTGATTTATGGTTTTGTCTGGGTATATGTCCAGTACTGGGATTGCTGTATCCTATGGTAATTCTATTGTTAGTTTCTTAAGAAATTCCATATTGTTCTCCATAATGACTGTATCAATTTATATTCCCAACAATAGTGGAAGAGGGTTCCTTTTCTCCACACCCTTTCCAGCATTTTTTGTTTGTAGATTTTCAATGATGCCTATTCTACCAGGTGTGAGGTGATACCTCATTGTTGAATCCATTTCGTTGAGCAAGGGGTAGCTCTTGTCTATTACATATTTGGCTTATGGAACGGTATCTGTGCTAATTTCAAACTCTGCTTTTATGCAGCACCCCAACTCACCTTCCCCCTTAAGCAGGCATAAGTTGGTTTTCTAAATTTGAGACCCTGTTCTGTTTTGTAATTCAGTTCATGTGTAGCCAAGTTCACATTCCGTGTATTAGTGATACCTTATGATGTTTCTTTTTCTGTGTGACTTATTTCACTTAGAATCATCGTGCCTCAATCCACTCATTATGCTGGTACGGGCCTGGTGACATAGATTTCATTGCTGAGTGGTATTCTGTTGTACATAAGTACCGCAACTTCTTTCTCCATTATTTGCTCTCTGGGATATTTAACTTGTGCCACAGAAGAGATTCCTGTAAAAAGAGCCGTCCTAAACTTTGGGGTGGCTGTGTCTTTTTGATTTTAATTTCCCTAAGCTATAGGACCATAAGTGGAAGTGCCCTAGGCTCTGTTGCTTTGTTTTTTAGATGTTTCAGGAAACACCATACACTTCTCCCGAGTGTCTGTTGGTAATTTACATCCCGCCCATCAGCATAACAAGGCTCCCAGTTCTCCATGGCCTGTCCTGCCTTTCTGGATTTTACACTTTTTTCTGATGGCCCTTTTGACCGGGGGGAAGTGAGACTTCATTGTAGTGCAGATTTCCTTTGCAAGCTTGCTTGGTTGGCCAAAAAGGGCGTATGCGTTTTTTCCTGAATATATTCAGGAAAAAACGCATACGCCCTTTTTGGCCAAGTGCATCATTGTCGACGTTCTGCCTCTTTTCCTGTGTTTTAAATGCAATCCAATTCCGATTCCTCCTGAAATCGGTTTCCTGCCATTCTGCTCCGCATTCAAGTCCTCTTGGCAGCCCTACTTCAGTATATATTCGGACTATAGCTGTCTTTTATAAATCTGCAGGTTTGTGAATTACAGTGCCCCTGAGCTCCTTTCTTCAACTCGCTTTCTTGTGAGCTGGCCACAACACCGCAGGATTGCTTCAGGCCCTAATCTGGTTCCGGCATGGCATGCTGAGCCTTTGCTTTATTCCCCTTCCCTGTGGGAAATGAGAGTTAAATTTGCCCGTCCAGACACCTCCAGCTAGTCTCTCATTGGTTCTCCCTGTTCCTGTTCATCTTCCGCAGAAATTGCAAACTGGGCCAAACAGGAGGTTAAAGGCACTCACTCTCCAAGTGAGGAGAGTGTTAGTAAAGCGTCTGGAATGTTGCACCCGAGTACCAGGGAACGAAAAGTGAGACACATTTGAACACATTTCTCGATCATACGGTGGATCATACTCTGGGTTCCACATCCATGTTTTAGCTGAAGGAAGAATCCCTTAAACCTGGAGAGTTGAGACCCATGGAATGGGTACCATGCAATATGACTTCAAAGGGTCTGCATTTGCTCACCGAACCTCACCAATCTTATGAGCCCCAAGTGTCCAGACTTATGTGTCACCCAGCTCTGGGTGTAGATATGGTAAATGCAGGTTGCATCAGAAGCCTTGAATGAATTACTTAAGTATTGCTCTCTATATCACTGTCATTGTGTTTTGTTTAAGAAATTTATTTTTAATATGGGATTTACCTGATTTTCACTGCTTTAATGCCACTGTACACACTCTTGATTCTCTTACAGAGATATATAAATCCATAGCTTTTATGATTCTTACTAGTCAGGTATATTCCTAGGCGTTGAATATGGGGTGTTGAGTCCATTTCGTTGAGCAAGGAGTAGCTCTTGTCTATTCCATATTTGGCTTATAGAACTTTATCTGTGCTCATTTCAATCTCTGGTTTTATGCAGCACCCCAACTCAACTTTCCCCTTAAGCAAGCATAAGTTGGTTTTCTAAATTTGAGACCCTGTTCTGTTTTGGAATTCAGTTCCTGTGTAGCCAAGTTTACATTCTGTGTATTAGTGATATCTTATGATGTTTCTTTTTCTGTGTGACTTATTTCAGTTAGATTCATCGTACTTAATCCACTCATTATGCTGCTACGGCCCTGATGACATAGATTTCATTGCTGAGTGATATTGCATTGTACGTAAGTACCACAACTTCTTTATCCATTTTTCACTTTATGCGATATTGAACTTGTACCGTATATGACGTTCTTGTAAACAGAGCCATCCCAAACTTTGGGGTGGCTGTGTCTTTTTGATGTTAATTTCCCTAAACTATAGGACCATAAGTGGAAGTGCCCTAGGCTCTGTTGCTTTGTTTTTTAGATGTTTCAGGAAACACCATACACTTCTCCAGAGTGGCTGTTGGCAATGTACATCCCGCCCATCAACATAAGAAGGCTCCCACTTCTCCATGGCCTGTCGTGCCTTTATGGATTTTACACTTTTTTCAGATGGCCCTTTTGACCAGGGGAAAGTGAGACTTCATTGTAGTGCAGATTTCCTTTGCAAGCTTGCTTGGTTGGCCAAAAAGGGCGTATGCGTTTTTTCCTGACTATATTCAGGAAAAAACACATACGCCATTTTTGGCCAAGTGCATCATTGTGGACGTTCTGCCTCTTTTCCTATGCTTGAAATGCAATTCCAGTCTACCTCCTGAAATCGGTTTCCTGCAATTCTGCCCCGCTTTCAAGTCCTCTTGGCAGCCTTACTTCAGTATATTTTTGGTCGATAGCTGTCATTTATAACTCTGCAGGTTTGTGAATTACAGTGCCCCTGAGCTCCTTTCTTCAACTCGCTTTCTTTTGAGCTGGCCGCAACACCTCAGGATGGCTTCAGGCCCTAATCTGGTTCTGGCACGGCACGCAGAGCCTTTGGTTATTTCCTCTTCCTGGTGGGAAATGAGAGTTAAATTTGCCCGTCCAGACACCTCCAGCTAGTCTCTCATTGGTTCTCGCTATTCCTGTTCATCTTCCGCAGAAATTGCAAACTGGGCCAAACAGGAGGTTAAAGGCGCTGACTCTTCAAGTGGGGAGAGTGTTAGTAAAGCGTCTGGAATGTTGCACCCGAGTACCAGGGGAGGAAAACTGAGACATATTTGAACACGTCTCCCGTTCACACGGTTGATCATACTCTGGGTTCCACATGCATGTTTTAGGTGAAGGAAGAATACCTTAAACCTGCAGAGTTGAGACCCGTGTAATGGGTACCATGCAATATGACTTCAAAGGGTCTTCATTTGCTCACGGACCTCTCCAATCCTATCACTGCTGCGTTTATGACCCTGTACACATGCTTGATTCTCTTTCGGAGACATAGCAATCCATAGGTTTTAAGATACTTACTAGTCAGGTACATTCTTAGACGTTTAATATGCGGTGTTGAGTCCATTTCGTTGAGCAAGGAGTAGCTCTTGTCTATTCCATATTTGGCTTAAGGAACTTTATCTGTGCTCATTTCAATCTGTGGTTTTATGCAGCACCCCAACTCACCTTTACCCTTAAGCAAGCATAAGTTGGTTTTCTAAATTTGAGACCCTGTTCTGTTCTGTAATTCAGTTCCTGTGTAGCCAAGTTTACATTCCGTGTATTACTGATATCTTATGATGTTTCTTTTTCTGTGTGACTTATTTCAGTTAGAATCATCATACCTGAATCCACTCATTGTGCTGCTAAGGGCCTGATGACATAGATTTAATTGCTGAGTGATATTGCTTTGTAAGTAAATACCACATCTTCTTTATCCATTTCTCACTTTCTGCGATGTTGAACTTGTAGTGTAAATGAGGTTCTTGTAAACAGAGGCGTCCCAAACTTTGGGGTGGCTGTGTCTTTTTGATTTTAATTTCCCTAAGCTATAGGACCATAAGTGGAAGTGCCCTACGCTCTGTTGCTTTGTTTTTTAGATGTTTCAGGAAACACCATACACTTCTCCCAAGTGTCTGTTGGCAATTTACATCCCGCCCATCAGCATAACAAGGCTCCCAGTTCTCCATGGCCTGTCCTGCCTTTCTGGATTTTACACTTTTTTCAGATGGCCCTTTTGACCGGGGGGAAGTGAGACTTCATTGTAGTGCAGATTTCCTTTGCAAGCTTGCTTGGTTGGCCAAAAAGGGCGTATGCGTTTTTTCCTGAATATATTCAGGTAAAAATGCATACGCCCTTTTTGGCCAAGTGCATCATTGTGGACGTTCTGCCTCTTTTCCTATGCTTTCAATGCAATTCCAGTCTACCTCCTGAAATCGGTTTCCTGCAATTCTGCCCCGCTTTCAAGTCCTCTTGGCAGCCTTACTTCAGTCTATTTTTGGACGATAGCTGTCATTTATAACTCTGCAGTTTTGTGAATTACAGTGCCCCTGAGCTCCTTTCTTCAACTCGCTTTCTTGTGAGCTGGCCGAAACACCGCAGGATGGCTTCAGGCCCTAATCTGGTTCCGGCACGGCACGCTGAGCCTTTGGTTAATTCCTCTTCCTGGTGGGAAATGAGAGTTAAATTTGCCCGTCCAGACACCTCCAGCTAGTCTCTCATTGGTTCTCGCTATTCCTGTTCATCTTCCGCAGAAATTGCAAACTGGGCCAAACAGGAGGTTAAAGGGACTGACTCTCCAAGTCGGGAGAGTGTTAGTAAAGCGTCTGGAATGTTGCACCCGAGTACCAGGGGAGGAAAACTGAGACATATTTGAACACGTCTCCCAATCACATGGTTGATCATACTCTGGGTTCCACATGCATGTTTTAGCTGAAGGAAGAATACCTAAAACCTGGGTAGTTGAAACCCGTGGAATGGGTACCATGCAATATGACTTCAAAGGGTCTTCATTTGCTCACCGAACCTCTCCAATCCTATCACTGCTGCGTTTATGCCCCTGTACACATGCTTGATTCTCTTTCGGAGACATAGCAATCCATAGGTTTTAAGATACTTACTAGTCAGTTACATTCTTAGGCGTTTAATATGGGGTGTTGAGTCCATTTCGTTGAGCAAGGAGTAGCTCTTGTCTATTCCATATTTGGCTTAAGGAACTTTATCTGTGCTCATTTCAATCTCTGGTTTTATGCAGCACCCCAACTCACCTTTACCCTTAAGCAAGCATAAGTTGGTTTTCTAAATTTGAGACCCTGTTCTGTTCTGTAATTCAGTTCCTGTGTAGCCAAGTTTACATTCCGTGTATTACTGATATCTTATGATGTTTCTTTTTCTGTGTGACTTATTTCAGTTAGAATCATCATACCTGAATCCACTCATTGTGCTGCTAAGGGCCTGATGACACAGATTTCATTGCTGAGTGATATTGCTTTGTAAGTAAATACCACAACTTCTTTATCCATTTTTCACTTTCTGCGATGTTGAACTTGTACTGTAAACGAGGTTCTTGTAAACAGAGCCGTTCCAAACTTTGGGGTGGCTGTGTCTTTTTGATTTTAATTTCCCTAAGCTATAGGACCATAAGTGGAAGTGCCCTAGGTTCTGTTGCTTTGTTTTTTAGATGTTTCAGGAAACACCATACACTTCTCCCGAGTGGTTGTTGGCAATTTACATCCCGCCCATCAGCATAACAATGCTCCCAGTTCTCCATGGCCTGTCCTGCCTTTCTGGATTTTACACTTTTTTCAGATGGCCCTTTTGACCGGGGGGAAGTGAGACTTCATTGTAGTGCAGATTTCCTTTGCAAGCTTGCTTGGTTGGCCAAAAAGGGCGTATGCGTTTTTTCCTGAATATATTCAGGAAAAAACGCATACGCCCTTTTTGGCCAAGTGCATCATTGTGGACGTTCTGCCTCTTTTCCTATGCTTTCAATGCAATTCCAGTCTACCTCCTGAAATCGGTTTCCTGCAATTCTGCCCTGCTTTCAAGTCCTCTTGGCAGCCTTTCTTCGGTCTATTTTTGGACGATAGCTGTCATTTATAACTCTGCAGGTTTGTGAATTACAGTGCCCCTGAGCTCCTTTCTTCAACTCGCTTTCTTTTGAGCTGGCCGCAACACTGCAGGATGGCTTCAGGCCCTAATCTGGTTCCGGTACGGCACGCTGAGCCTTTGGTTATTTCCTCTTCCTGGTGGGAAATGAGAGTTAAATTTGCCCGTCCAGACACCTCCAGCTAGCCTCTCATTGGTTCTCACTATTCCTGTTCATCTTCCGCAGAAATTGCAAACTGGGCCAAACAGGAGGATAAAGGCGCTGACTCTCCAAGTGGGGAGAGTGTTAGTAAAGCGTCTGGAATGTTGCACCCGAGTACCAGGGGAGGGAAACTGAGACATATTTGAACACGTCTCCCAATCACATGGTTGATCATACTCTGGGTTCCACATGCATGTTTTAGCTGAAGGAAGAATACCTAAAACCTGGGTAGTTGAAACCCGTGGAATGGGTACCATGCAATATGACTTCAAAGGGTCTTCATTTGCTCACCGAACCTCTCCAATCCTATCACTGATGCGTTTATGCCCCTGTACACATGCTTGATTCTCTTTCGGAGACATAGCAATGCCTAGGTTTTAAGATAATTACTAGTCAGGTACATTCTTAGGCGTTTAATATGCGGTGTTGAGTCCATTTCGTTGAGCAAGGAGTAGCTCTAGTCTATTCCATATTTGGCTTAAGGAACTTTATCTGTGCTCATTTCAATCTCTGGTTTTATGCAGCACCCCAACTCACCTTTACCCTTCAGCAAGCATAAGTTGGTTTTCTAAATTTGAGACCCTGTTCTGTTTTGGAATGCAGTTCCTGTGTAGCCAAGTTTACATTCCGTGTATTACTGATATCTTATGATGTTTCTTTTTCTGTGTGACTTATTTCAGTTAGAATCATCATACCTGAATCCACTCATTGTGCTGCTAAGGGCCTGATGACACAGATTTCATTGCTGAGTGATATTGCTTTGTAAGTAAATACCACAACTTCTTTCTCCATTTTTCACTTTCTGCGATGTTGAACTTGTACTGTAAATGAGGTTCTTGTAAACAGAGCCGTTCGAAACTTTGGGGTGGCTGTGTCTTTTTGATTTTAATTTCCCTAAGCTATAGGACCATAAGTGGAAGTGCCCTAGGTTCTGTTGCTTTGTTTTTTAGATGTTTCAGGAAACACCATACACTTCTCCCGAGTGGTTGTTGGCAATTTACATCCCGCCCATCAGCATAACAAGGCTCCCAGTTCTCCATGGCCTGTCCTGCCTTTCTGGATTTTACACTTTTTTCAGATGGCCCTTTTGACCGGGGGGAAGTGAGACTTCATTGTAGTGCAGATTTCTTTTGCAAGCTTGCTTGGTTGGCCAAAAAGTGCGTATGCTTTTTTTCCTGAATATATTCAGGAAAAAACACATACGCCCTTTTTGGCCAAGTGCATCATTGTGGACGTTCTGCCTCTTTTCCTATGCTTTCAATGCAATTCCAGTCTATCTCCTGAAATCGGTTTCCTGCAATTCTGCCCTGCTTTCAAGTCCTCTTGGCAGCCTTACTTCAGTCTATTTTTGGACGATAGCTGTCATTTATAACTCTGCAGGTTTGTGAATTACAGTGCCCCTGAGCTCCTTTCTTCAACTCGCTTTCTTGTGACCTGGCCGCAACACCGCAGGATGGCTTCAGGCCCTAATCTGGTTCCGGCACGGCACGCTGAGCCTTTGGTTAATTCCTCTTCCTGGTGGGAAATGAGAGTTAAATTTGCCCGTCCAGACACCTCCAGCTAGTCTCTCATTGGTTCTCGCTATTCCTGTTCATCTTCCGCAGAAATTGCAAACTGGGCGAAACAGGAGGTTAAAGGGACTGACTCTCCAAGTCGGGAGAGTGTTAGTAAAGCGTCTGGAATGTTGCACGCGAGTACCAGGGGAGGAAAACTGAGACATATTTGAACACGTCTCCCGATCACATGGTTGATCATACTCTAGGTTCCACATGCATGTTTTAGCTGAAGGAAGAATACCTTAAACCTGGGTAGTTGAAACCCGTGGAATGGGTACCATGCAATATGACTTCAAAGGGTCTTCATTTGCTCACCGAACCTCTCCCATCCTATCACTGCTGCGTTTATGCCCCTGTACACATGCTTGATTCTCTTTCGGAGACATAGCAATCCATAGGTTTTAAGATACTTACTAGTCAGGTACATTCTTAGGCCTTTAATATGGGGTGTTGAGTCCATTTCGTTGAGCAAGGAGTAGCTCTTGTCTATTCCATATTTGGCTTAAGGAACTTTATCTGTGCTCATTTCAATCTCTGGTTTTATGCAGCACCCCAACTCACCTTTCCCCTTAATCAAGCATAAGTTGGTTTTCTAAATTTGAGACCCTGTTCTGTTTTGGAATGCAGTTCCTGTGTAGCCAAGTTTACATTCCGTGTATTAGTGATATCTTATGATGTTTCTTTTTCTGTGTGACTTATTTCAGTTAGAATCATTGTACCTGAATCCACTCATTATGCTGCTACGGGCCTGATGACATAGATTTCATTGCTGAGTGATACTGCATTGTACGTAAGTACCACAAGTTCTTTATCCATTTTTCAATTTTGCGATGTTGAACTTGTACTGTAAACGAGGTTCTTGTAAACAGAGGCGTCCCAAACTTTGGGGTGGCTGTGTCTTTTTGATTTTAATTTCCCTAAGCTATAGGACCATAAGTGGCAGTGCCCTAGGCTCTGTTGCTTTGTTTTTTGGATGTTTCAGGAAACACCATACACTTCTCCCGAGTGGTTGTTGGCAATTTACATCCCGCCCATCAGCATAACAAGGCTCCCAGTTCTCCATGGCCTGTCCTGCCTTTCTGGATTTTACACTTTTTTCAGATGGCCCTTTTGACTGGGGGGAAGTGAGACTTCATTGTAGTGCAGATTTCCTTTGCAAGCTTGCTTGGTTGGCCAAAAAGGGCGTATGCGTTTTTTCCTGAATATATTCAGGAAAAAACGCATACGCCCTTTTTGGCCAAGTGCATCATTGTGGACGTTCTGCCTCTTTTCCTATGCTTTCAATGCAATTCCAGTCTACTTCCTGAAATCGGTTTCCTGCAATTCTGCCCCGCTTTCAAGTCCTCTTGGCAGCCTTACTTCAGTCTATTTTTGGACGATAGCTGTCATTTATAACTCTGCAGGTTTGTGAATTACAGTGCCCCTGAGCTCCTTTCTTCAACTCGCTTTCTTGTGACCTGGCCGCAACACCGCAGGATGGCTTCAGGCCCTAATCTGGTTCCGGCCCGGCATGCTGAGCCTTTGGTTAATTCCTCTTCCTGGTGGGAAATGAGAGTTAAATTTGCCCGTCCAGACACCTCCAGCTAGTCTCTCATTGGTTCTCGCTATTCCTGTTCATCTTCCGCAGAAATTGCAAACTGGGCCAAACAGGAGGTTAAAGGGACTGACTCTCCAAGTCGGGAGAGTGTTAGTAAAGCGTCTGGAATGTTGCACCCGAGTACCAGGGGAGGAAAACTGAGACATATTTGAACACGTCTCCCAATCACATGGTTGATCATACTCTGGGTTCCACATGCATGTTTTAGCTAAAGGAAGAATACCTAAAACCTGGGTAGTTGAAACCCGTGGAATGGGTACCATGCAATATGACTTCAAAGGGTCTTCATTTGCTCACCGAACCTCTCCAATCCTATCACTGCTGCGTTTATGCCCCTGTACACATGCTTGATTCTCTTTCGGAGACATAGCAATCCATAGGTTTTAAGATACTTACTAGTCAGTTACATTCTTAGGCGTTTAATATGGGGTGTTGAGTCCATTTCGTTGAGCAAGGAGTAGCTCTTGTCTATTCCATATTTGGCTTAAGGAACTTTATCTGTGCTCATTTCAATCTCTGGTTTTATGCAGCACCCCAACTCACCTTTACCCTTAAGCAAGCATAAGTTGGTTTTCTAAATTTGAGACCCTGTTTTGTTCTGTAATTCAGTTCCTGTGTAGCCAAGTTTACATTCCGTGTATTACTGATATCTTATGATGTTTCTTTTTCTGTGTGACTTATTTCAGTTAGAATCATCATACCTGAATCCACTCATTGTGCTGCTAAGGGCCTGATGACACAGATTTCATTGCTGAGTGATATTGCTTTGTAAGTAAATACCACAACTTCTTTATCCATTTTTCACTTTCTGCGATGTTGAACTTGTGCTGTAAACGAGGTTCTTGTAAACAGAGCCGTTCCAAACTTTGGGGTGGCTGTGTCTTTTTGATTTTAATTTCCCTAAGCTATAGCACCATAAGTGGAAGTGCCCTAGGTTCTGTTGCTTTGTTTTTTAGATGTTTCAGGAAACACCATACACTTCTCCCGAGTGGTTGTTGGCAATTTACATCCCACCCATCAGCATAACAAGGCTCCCAGTTCTCCATGGCCTGTCCTGCCTTTCTGGATTTTACACTTTTTTCAGATGGCCCTTTTGACCGGGGGGAAGTGAGACTTCATTGTAGTGCAGATTTCCTTTGCAAGCTTGCTTGGTTGGCCAAAAAGGGCGTATGCGTTTTTTCCTGAATATATTCAGGAAAAAACGCATACGCCCTTTTTGGCCAAGTGCATCATTGTGGACGTTCTGCCTCTTTTCCTATGCTTTCAATGCAATTCCAGTCTACCTCCTGAAATCGGTTTCCTGCAATTCTGCCCTGCTTTCAAGTCCTCTTGGCAGCCTTACTTCAGTCTATTTTTGGACGATAGCTGTCATTTATAACTCTGCAGGTTTGTGAATTACAGTGCCCCTGAGCTCCTTTCTTCAACTCGCTTTCTTGTGACCTGGCCGCAACACCGCAGGATGGCTTCAGGCCCTAATCTGGTTCCGGCACGGCACGCTGAGCCTTTGGTTAATTCCTCTTCCTGGTGGGAAATGAGAGTTAAATTTGCCCGTCCAGACACCTCCAGCTAGTCTCTCATTGGTTCTCGCTATTCCTGTTCATCTTCCGCAGAAATTGCAAACTGGGCGAAACAGGAGGTTAAAGGGACTGACTCTCCAAGTCGGGAGAGTGTTAGTAAAGCGTCTGGAATGTTGCACGCGAGTACCAGGGTACGAAAACTGAGACATATTTGAACACGTCTCCCGATCACATGGTTGATCATACTCTAGGTTCCACATGCATGTTTTAGCTGAAGGAAGAATACCTTAAACCTGGGTAGTTGAAACCCGTGGAATGGGTACCATGCAATATGACTTCAAAGGGTCTTCATTTGCTCACCGAACCTCTCCAATCCTATCACTGCTGCGTTTATGCCCCTGTACACATGCTTGATTCTCTTTCGGAGACATAGCAATCCATAGGTTTTAAGATACTTACTAGTCAGGTACATTCTTAGGCCTTTAATATGCGGTGTTGAGTCCATTTCGTTGAGCAAGGAGTAGCTCTTGTCTATTCCATATTTGGCTTAAGGAACTTTATCTGTGCTCATTTCAATCTCTGGTTTTATGCAGCACCCCAACTCACCTTTCCCCTTAAGCAAGCATAAGTTGGTTTTCTAAATTTGAGACCCTGTTCTGTTTTGGAATGCAGTTCCTGTGTAGCCAAGTTTACATTCCGTGTATTAGTGATATCTTATGATGTTTCTTTTTCTGTGTGACTTATTTCAGTTAGAATCATCATACCTGAATCCACTCATTGTGCTGCTAAGGGCCTGATGACACAGATTTCATTGCTGAGTGATATTGCTTTGTAAGTAAATACCACAACTTCTTTCTCCATTTTTCACTTTCTGCGATGTTGAACTTGTACTGTAAACGAGGTTCTTGTAAACAGAGCCGTTCGAAACTTTGGGGTGGCTGTGTCTTTTTGATTTTAATTTCCCTAAGCTATAGGACCATAAGTGGAAGTGCCCTAGGTTCTGTTGCTTTGTTTTTTAGATGTTTCAGGAAACACCATACACTTCTCCCGAGTGGTTGTTGGCAATTTACATCCCGCCCATCAGCATAACAAGGCTCCCAGTTCTCCATGGCCTGTCCTGCCTTTCTGGATTTTACACTTTTTTCAGATGGCCCTTTTGACCGGGGGGAAGTGAGACTTCATTGTAGTGCAGATTTCTTTTGCAAGCTTGCTTGGTTGGCCAAAAAGGGCGTATGCGTTTTTTCCTGAATATATTCAGGAAAAAACGCATACGCCCTTTTTGGCCAAGTGCATCATTGTGGACGTTCTGCCTCTTTTCCTATGCTTTCAATGCAATTCCAGTCTACCTCCTGAAATCGGTTTCCTGCAATTCTGCCCTGCTTTCAAGTCCTCTTGGCAGCCTTACTTCAGTCTATTTTTGGACGATAGCTGTCATTTATAACTCTGCAGGTTTGTGAATTACAGTGCCCCAGAGCTCCTTTCTTCAACTCGCTTTCTTGTGACCTGGCCGCAACACCGCAGGATGGCTTCAGGCCCTAATCTGGTTCCGGCACGGCACGCTGAGCCTTTGGTTAATTCCTCTTCCTGGTGGGAAATGAGAGTTAAATTTGCCCGTCCAGACACCTCCAGCTAGCCTCTCATTGGTTCTCGCTATTCCTGTTCATCTTCCGCAGAAATTGCAAACTGGGCGAAACAGGAGGTTAAAGGGACTGACTCTCCAAGTCGGGAGAGTGTTAGTAAAGCGTCTGGAATGTTGCACGCGAGTACCAGGGTACGAAAACTGAGACATATTTGAACACGTCTCCCGATCACATGGTTGATCATACTCTAGGTTCCACATGCATGTTTTAGCTGAAGGAAGAATACCTTAAACCTGGGTAGTTGAAACCCGTGGAATGGGTACCATGCAATATGACTTCAAAGGGTCTTCATTTGCTCACCGAACCTCTACAATCCTATCACTGCTGCGTTTATGCCCCTGTACACATGCTTGATTCTCTTTCGGAGACATAGCAATCCCTAGGTTTTAAGATACTTACTAGTCAGGTACATTCTTAGGCCTTTAATATGCGGTGTTGAGTCCATTTCATTGAGCAAGGAGTAGCTCTTGCCTATTCCATATTTGGCTTAAGGAACTTTATCTGTGCTCATTTCAATCTCTGGTTTTATGCAGCACCCCAACTCACCTTTCCCCTTAAGCAAGCATAAGTTGGTTTTCTAAATTTGAGACCCTGTTCTGTTTTGGAATGCAGTTCCTGTGTAGCCAAGTTTACATTCCGTGTATTAGTGATATCTTATGATGTTTCTTTTTCTGTGTGACTTATTTCAGTTAGAATCATCGTACCTGAATCCACTCATTATGCTGCTACGGGCCTGAGACATAGATTTCATTGCTGAGTGATACTGCATTGTACGTAAGTACCACAAGTTCTTTATCCATTTTTCAATTTTGCGATGTTGAACTTGTACTGTAAACGAGGTTCTTGTAAACAGAGGCGTCCCAAACTTTGGGGTGGCTGTGTCTTTTTGATTTTAATTTCCCTAAGCTATAGGACCATAAGTGGAAGTGCCCTAGGCTCTGTTGCTTTGTTTTTTCGATGTTTCAGGAAACACCATACACTTCTCCCGAGTGTCTGTTGGCAATTTACATCCCGCCCATCAGCATAACAAGGCTCCCAGTTCTCCATGGCCTGTCCTGCCTTTCTGGATTTTACACTTTTTTCAGATGGCCCTTTTGACCGGGGGGAAGTGAGACTTCATTGTAGTGCAGATTTCCTTTGCAAGCTTGCTTGGTTGGCCAAAAAGGGCGTATGCGTTTTTTCCTGAATATATTCAGGAAAAAACGCATATGCCCTTTTTGGCCAAGTGCATCATTGTGGACGTTCTGCCTCTTTTCCTATGCTTTCAATGCAATTCCAGTCTACCTCCTGAAATCGGTTTCCTGCAATTCTGCCCCGCTTTCAAGTCCTCTTGGCAGCCTTACTTCAGTCTATTTTTGGACGATAGCTGTCATTTATAACTCTGCAGGTTTGTGAATTACAGTGCCCCTGAGCTCCTTTCTTCAACTCGCTTTCTTGTGACCTGGCCGCAACACCGCAGGATGGCTTCAGGCCCTAATCTGGTTCCGGCCCGGCATGCTGAGCCTTTGGTTAATTCCTCTTCCTGGTGGGAAATGAGAGTTAAATTTGCCCGTCCAGACACCTCCAGCTAGCCTCTCATTGGTTCTCGCTATTCCTGTTCATCTTCCGCAGAAATTGCAAACTGGGCCAAACAGGAGGTTAAAGGGACTGACTCTCCAAGTGGGGAGAGTGTTAGTAAAGTGTGTGGAATGTTGCACCCGAGTACCAGGGGAGGAAAACTGAGACATATTTGAACACGGCTCCCGATCACATGGTTGATCATACTCTAGGTTCCACATGCATGTTTTAGCTGAAGGAAGAATACCTTAAACCTGGGTAGTTGAAACCCGTGGAATGGGTACCATGCAATATGACTTCAAAGGGTCTTCATTTGCTCACCGAAGCTCTCCAATCCTATCACTGCTGCGTTTATGCCCCTGTACACATGCTTGATTCTCTTTCGGAGACATAGCAATCGATAGGTTTTAAGATACTTACTAGTCAGGTACATTCTTAGGCGTTTAATATGGGGTGTTGAGTCCATTTCGTTGAGCAAGGAGTAGCTCTTGTCTATTCCATATTTGGCTTAAGGAACTTTATCTGTGCTCATTTCAATCTCTGGTTTTATGCAGCACCCCAACTCAACTTTAACCTTAAGCAAGAATAAGTAGGTTTTCTAAATTTGAGACCCTGTTCTGTTCTGTAATTCAGTTCCTGTGTAGCCAAGTTTACATTCCGTGTATTACTGATATCTTATGATGTTTCTTTTTCTGTGTGACTTATTTCAGTTAGAATCATCATACCTGAATCCACTCATTGTGCTGCTAAGGGCCTGATGACACAGATTTCATTGCTGAGTGATATTGCTTTGTAAGTAAATACCACAACTTCTTTATCCATTTTTCACTTTCTGCGATGTTGAACTTGTACTGTAAACGAGGTTCTTGTAAACAGAGGCGTCCCAAACTTTGGGTTGGCTGTGTCTTTTTGATTTTAATTTCCCTAAGCTATAGGACCATAAGTGGAAGTGCCCTAGGTTCTGTTGCTTTGTTTTTTAGATGTTTCAGGAAACACCATACACTTCTCCCGAGTGGTTGTTGGCAATTTACATCCCGCCCATCAGCATAACAAGGCTCCCAGTTCTCCATGGCCTGTCCTGCCTTTCTGGATTTTGCACTTTTTTCAGATGGCCCTTTTGACCGGGGGGAAGTGAGACTTCATTGTAGTGCAGATTTCTTTGCAAGCTTGCTTGGTTGGCCAAAAAGGGCGTATGCGTTTTTTCCTGAATATATTCAGGACAAAACGCATACGCCCTTTTTGGCCAAGTGCATCATTGTGGACGTTCTGCCTCTTTTCCTATTCTTTCAATGCAATTCCAGTCTACCTCCTGAAATCGGTTTCCTGCAATTCTGCCCCGCTTTCAAGTCCTCTTGGCAGCCTTACTTCAGTCTATTTTTGGACGATAGCTGTCATTTATAACTCTGCAGGTTTGTGAATTACAGTGCCCCTGAGCTCCTTTCTTCAACTTGCTTTCTTGTGACCTGGCCGCAACACCGCAGGATGGCTTCAGGCCCTAATCTGGTTCCGGCACGGCACGCTGAGCCTTTGGTTATTTCCTCTTCCTGGTGGGAAATGAGAGTTAAATTTGCCCGTCCAGACACCTCCAGCTAGTCTCTCATTGGTTCTCGCTATTCCTGTTCATCTTCCGCAGAAATTGCAAACTGGGCCAAACAGGAGGTTAAAGGCGCTGACTCTCCAAGTGGGGAGAGTGTTAGTAAAGCGTCTGGAATGTTGCACCCGAGTACCAGGGGAGGAAAACTGAGACATATTTGAACACGTCTCCCGTTCACATGGTTGATCATACTTGGGTTCCACATGCATGTTTTAGCTGAAGGAAGATACCTTAAACCTGGAGAGTTGAGACCCGTGTAATGGGTACCATGCAATATGACTTCAAAGGGTCTTCATTTGCTCACCGAACCTCTCCAATCCTATCACTGCTGTGTTTATGCCCCTGTACACATGCTTGATTCTCTTTCGGAGACATAGCAATCCATAGGTTTTAACATACTTACTAGTCAGGTACATTCTTAGGCGTTTAATATGCGGTGTTGAGTCCATTTCGTTGAGCAAGGAGTAGCTCTTGTCTATTCCATATTTGACTTAAGGAACTTTATCTGTGCTCATTTCAATCTCTGGTTTTATGCAGCACCCCAACCCACCTTTACCCTTAAGCAAGCATAAGTTGGTTTTCTAAATTTGAGACCCTGTTCTGTTCTGTAATTCAGTTCCTGTGTAGCCAAGTTTACATTCCGTGTATTACTGATATCTTATGATGTTTCTTTTTCTGTGTGACTTACTTCAGTTAGAATCATCATACCTGAATCCACTCATTGTGCTGCTAAGGGCCTGATGACACAGATTTCATTGCTGAGTGATATTGCTTTGTAAGTAAATACCACAACTTCTTTATCCATTTTTCACTTTCTGCGATGTTGAACTTGTACTGTAAACGAGGTTCTTGTAAACAGAGCCGTTCCAAACTTTGGGGTGGCTGTGTCTTTTTGATTTTAATTTCCCTAACTATAGGACCATAAGTGGAAGTGCCCTAGGTTCTGTTGCTTTGTTTTTTAGATGTTTCAGGAAACACCATACACTTCCCCCGAGTGGTTGTTGGCAATTTACATCCCGCCCATCAGCATAACAAGGCTCCCAGTTCTCCATGGCCTGTCCTGCCTTTCTGGATTTTACACTTTTTTCAGATGGCCCTTTTGACCGGGGAGAAGTGAGACTTCATTGTAGTGCAGATTTCCTTTGCAAGCTTGCTTGGTTGGCCAAAACGGGCGTATGCGTTTTTTCCTGAATATATTCAGGAAAAAACGCATACGCACTTTTTGGCCAAGTGCATCATTGTGGACGTTCTGCCTCTTTTCCTATGCTTTCAATGCAATTCCAGTCTACCTCCTGAAATCGGTTTCCTGCAATTCTGCCCCGCTTTCAAGTCCTCTTGGCAGCCTTACTTCAGTCTAATTTTGGACGATAGCTGTCATTTATAACTCTGCAGGTTTGTGAATTACAGTGCCCCTGAGCTCCTTTCTTCAACTTGCTTTCTTGTGACCTGGCCGCAACACCGCAGGATGGCTTCAGGCCCTAATCTGGTTCCGGCACGGCACGCTGAGCCTTTGGTTATTTCCTCTTCCTGGTGGGAAATGAGAGTTAAATTTGCCCGTCCAGACACCTCCAGCTAGTCTCTCATTGGTTCTCGCTATTCCTGTTCATCTTCCGCAGAAATTGCAAACTGGGCCAAACAGGAGGTTAAAGGCGCTGACTCTCCAAGTGGGGAGAGTGTTAGTAAAGCATCTGGAATGTTGCACCCGAGTACCAGGGGAGGAAAACTGAGACATATTTGAACACGTCTCCCGTTCACATGGTTGATCATACTTGGGTTCCACATGCATGTTTTAGCTGAAGGAAGAATACCTTAAACCTGGAGAGTTGAGACCCGTGTAATGGGTACCATGCAATATGACTTCAAAGGGTCTTCATTTGCTCACCGAACCTCTCCAATCCTATCACTGCTGCGTTTATGCCCTGTACACATGCTTGATTCTCTTTCGGAGACATAGCAATCCCTAGGTTTTAAGATACTTACTAGTCAGGTACATTCTTAGGCGTTTAATATGCGGTGTTGAGTCCATTTCGTTGAGCAAGGAGTAGCTCTTGTCTATTCCATATTTGACTTAAGGAACTTTATCTGTGCTCATTTCAATCTCTGGTTTTATGCAGCACCCCAACTCACCTTTACCCTTAAGCAAGCATAAGTTGGTTTTCTAAATTTGAGACCCTGTTCTGTTCTGTAATTCAGTTCCTGTGTAGCCAAGTTTACATTCCGTGTATTACTGATATCTTATGATGTTTCTTTTTCTGTGTGACTTACTTCAGTTAGAATCATCATACCTGAATCCACTCATTGTGCTGCTAAGGGCCTGATGACACAGATTTCATTGCTGAGTGATATTGCTTTGTAAGTAAATACCACAACTTCTTTATCCATTTTTCACTTTCTGCGATGTTGAACTTGTACTGTAAACGAGGTTCTTGTAAACAGAGCCGTTCCAAACTTTGGGGTGGCTGTGTCTTTTTGATTTTAATTTCCCTAACTATAGGACCATAAGTGGCAGTGCCCTAGGTTCTGTTGCTTTGTTTTTTAGATGTTTCAGGAAACACCATACACTTCTCCGGAGTGGTTGTTGGCAATTTACATCCCGCCCATCAGCATAACAAGGCTCCCAGTTCTCCATGGCCTGTCCTGCCTTTCTGGATTTTACACTTTTTTCAGATGGCCCTTTTGACCGGGGGGAAGTGAGACTTCATTGTAGTGCAGATTTCCTTTGCAAGCTTGCTTGGTTGGCCAAAAAGGGCGTATGCGTTTTTTCCTGAATATATTCAGGAAAAAACGCATATGCCCTTTTTGGCCAAGTGCATCATTGTGGACGTTCTGCCTCTTTTCCTATGCTTTCAATGCAATTCCAGTCTACCTCCTGAAATCGGTTTCCTGCAATTCTGCCCCGCTTTCAAGTCCTCTTGGCAGTCTTACTTCAGTCTATTTTTGGACGATAGCTGTCATTTATAACTCTGCAGGTTTGTGAATTACAGTGCTCCTGAGCTCCTTTCTTCAACTCGCTTTCTTGTGACCTGGCCGCAACACCGCAGGATGGCTTCAGGCCCTAATCTGGTTCCGGCCCGGCCTGCTGAGCCTTTGGTTAATTCCTCTTCCTGGTGGGAAATGAGAGTTAAATTTGCCCGTCCAGACACCTCCAGCTAGCCTCTCATTGGTTCTCGCTATTCCTGTTCATCTTCCGCAGAAATTGCAAACTGGGCCAAACAGGATGTTAAAGGGACTGACTCTCCAAGTGGGGAGAGTGTTAGTAAAGCGTCTGGAATGTTGCACCCGAGTACCAGGGGAGGAAAACTGACACATATTTGAACACGTCTCCCGATCACATGGTTGATCATACTCTAGGTTCCACATGCATGTTTTAGCTGAAGGAAGAATACCTTAAACCTGGGTAGTTGAAACCCGTGGAATGGGTACCATGCAATATGACTTCAAAGTGTCTTCATTTGCTCACCGAACCTCTCCAATCCTATCACTGCTGCGTTTATGCCCCTGTACACATGCTTGATTCTCTTTCGGAGACATAGCAATCCATAGGTTTTAAGATACTTACTAGTCAGGTACATTCTTAGGCGTTTAATATGGGGTGTTGAGTCCATTTCGTTGAGCAAGGAGTAGCTCTTGTCTATTCCATATTTGGCTTAAGGAACTTTATCTGTGCTCATTTCAATCTCTGGTTTTATGCAGCACCCCAACTCACCTTTACCCTTAAGCAAGAATAAGTTGGTTTTCTAAATTTGAGACCCTGTTCTGTTCTGTAATTCAGTTCCTGTGTAGCCAAGTTTACATTCCGTGTATTACTGATATCTTATGATGTTTCTTTTTCTGTGTGACTTATTTCAGTTAGAATCATCATACCTGAATCCACTCATTGTGCTGCTAAGGGCCTGATGACACAGATTTCATTGCTGAGTGATATTGCTTTGTAAGTAAATACCACAACTTCTTTATCCATTTTTCATTTTCTGCGATGTTGAACTTGTACTGTAAACGAGGTTCTTGTAAACAGAGGCGTCCCAAACTTTGGGGTGGCTGTGTCTTTTTGATTTTAATTTCCCTAAGCTATAGGACCATAAGTGGAAGTGCCCTAGGTTCTGTTGCTTTGTTTTTTAGATGTTTCAGGAAACACCATACACTTCTCCCGAGTGGTTGTTGGCAATTTCCATCCCGCCCATCAGCATAACAAGGCTCCCAGTTCTCCATGGCCTGTCCTGCCTTTCTGGATTTTACACTTTTATCAGATGGCCCTTTTGACCGGGGGGAAGTGAGACTTCATTGTAGTGCAGATTTCCTTTGCAAGCTTGCTTGGTTGGCCAAAAAGGGCGTATGCGTTTTTTCCTGAATATATTCAGGAAAAAACGCATACGCCCTTCTTGGCCAAGTGCATCATTGTGGACGTTCTGCCTCTTTTCCTATGCTTTCAATGCAATTCCAGTCTACCTCCTGAAATCGGTTTCCTGCAATTCTGCCCCGCTTTCAAGTCCTCTTGGCAGCCTTACTTCAGTCTATTTTTGGACGATAGCTGTCATTTATAACTCTGCAGGTTTGTGAATTACAGTGCCCCTGAGCTCCTTTCTTCAACTCGCTTTCTTGTGACCTGGCCGCAACACCGCAGGATGGCTTCAGGCCCTAATCTGGTTCCGGCACGGCACGCTGAGCCTTTGGTTATTTCCTCTTCCTGGTGGGAAATGAGAGTTAAATTTGCCCGTCCAGACACCTCCAGCTAGTCTCTCATTGGTTCTCGCTATTCCTGTTCATCTTCCGCAGAAATTGCAAACTGGGCCAAACAGGAGGTTAAAGGCGCTGACTCTCCAAGTGGGGAGAGTGTTAGTAAAGCGTCTGGAATGTTGCACCCGAGTACCAGGGGAGGAAAACTGAGACATATTTGAACACGTCTCCCGTTCACATGGTTGATCATACTTGGGTTCCACATGCATGTTTTAGCTGAAGGAAGAATACCTTAAACCTGGAGAGTTAAGACCCGTGTAATGGGTACCATGCAATATGACTTCAAAGGGTCTTCATTTGCTCACCGAACCTCTCCAATCCTATCACTGCTGCGTTTATGCCCCTGTACACATGCTTGATTCTCTTTCGGAGACATAGCAATCCATAGGTTTTAAGATACTTACTAGTCAGGTACATTCTTAGGCGTTTAATATGCGGTGTTGAGTCCATTTCGTTGAGCAAGGAGTAGCTCTTGTCTATTCCATATTTGACTTAAGGAACTTTATCTGTGCTCATTTCAATCTCTGGTTTTATGCAGCACCCCAACTCACCTTTAACCTTAAGCAAGCATAAGTTGGTTTTCTAAATTTGAGACCCTGTTCTGTTCTGTAATTCAGTTCCTGTGTAGCCAAGTTTACATTCCGTGTATTAGTGATATCTTATGATGTTTCTTTTTCTGTGTGACTTACTTCACTTAGAATCATCATACCTGAATCCACTCATTGTGCTGCTAAGGGCCTGATGACACAGATTTCATTGCTGAGTGATATTGCTTTGTAAGTAAATACCACAACTTCTTTATCCATTTTTCACTTTCTGCGATGTTGAACTTGTACTGTAAACGAGGTTCTTGTAAACAGAGCCGTTCCAAACTTTGGGGTTGCTGTGTCTTTTTGATTTTAATTTCCCTAAGCTATAGGACCATAAGTGGAAGTGCCCTAGGTTCTGTTGCTTTGTTTTTTAGATGTTTCAGGAAACACCATACACTTCTCCCGAGTGGTTGTTGGCAATTTACATCCCGCCCATCAGCATAACAAGGCTCCCAGTTCTCCATGGCCTGTCCTGCCTTTCTGGATTTTACACTTTTTTCAGATGGCCCTTTTGACCGGGGGGAAGTGAGACTTCATTGTAGTGCAGATTTCCTTTGCAAGCTTGCTTGGTTGGCCAAAAAGGGCGTATGCGTTTTTTCCTGAATATATTCAGGACAAAACGCATACGCCCTTTTTGGCCAAGTGCATCATTGTGGACGTTCTGCCTCTTTTCCTATGCTTTCAATGCAATTCCAGTCTATCTCCTGAAATCGGTTTCCTGCAATTCTGCCCCGCTTTCAAGTCCTCTTGGCAGCCTTACTTCAGTCTATTTTTGGACGATAGCTGTCATTTATAACTCTGCAGGTTTGTGAATTACAGTGCCCCTGAGCTGCTTTGTTCAACTCGCTTTCTTTTGAGCTGGCCGCAACACCGCAGGATGGCTTCAGGCCCTAATCTGGTTCCGGTACGGCACGCTGAGCCTTTGGTTATTTCCTCTTCCTGGTGGGAAATGAGAGTTAAATTTGCCCGTCCAGACACCTCCAGCTAGCCTCTCATTGGTTCTCGCTATTCCTGTTCATCTTCCGCAGAAATTGCAAACTGGGCCAAACAGGAGGTTAAAGGCGCTGACTCTCCAAGTCGGGAGAGTGTTAGTAAAGCGTCTGGAATGTTGCACCCGAGTACCAGGGGAGGAAAACTGAGACATATTTGAACACGTCTCCCGTTCACATGGTTGATCATACTTGGGTTCCACATGCATGTTTTAGCTGAAGGAAGAATACCTTAAACCTGGAGAGTTGAGACCCGTGTAATGGGTACCATGCAATATGACTTCAAAGGGTCTTCATTTGCTCACCGAATCTCTCCAATCCTATCACTGCTGCGTTTATGCCCCTGTACACATGCTTGATTCTCTTTTGGAGACATAGCAATCCATAGGTTTTACGATACTTACTAGTCAGGTACATTCTTAGGCGTTTAATATGCGGTGTTGAGTCCATTTCGTTGAGCAAGGAGTAGCTCTTGTCTATTCCATATTTGACTTAAGGAACTTTATCTGTGCTCATTTCAATCTCTGGTTTTATGCAGCACCCCAACTCACCTTTACCCTTAAGCAAGCATAAGTTGGTTTTCTAAATTTGAGACCCTGTTCTGTTCTGTAATTCAGTTCCTGTGTAGCCAAGTTTACATTCCGTGTATTAGTGATATCTTATGATGTTTCTTTTTCTGTGTGACTTAGTTCAGTTAGAATCATCATACCTGAATCCACTCATTGTGATGCTAAGGGCCTGATGACATAGATTTCATTGCTGAGTGATATTGCTTTGTAAGTAAATACCACAACTTTATCCATTTTTCACTTTCTGCGATGTTGAACTTGTACTGTAAACGAGGTTCTTGTAAACAGAGGCATCCCAAACTTTGGGGTGGCTGTGTCTTTTTCATTTTAATTTCCCTAAGCTATAGGACCATAAGTGGCAGTTCCCTAGGCTCTGTTGCTTTGTTTTTTAGATGTTTCAGGAAACACCATACACTTCTCCCGAGTGTCTGTTGGCAATTTACATCCCGCCCATCAGCGTAACAAGGCTCCCAGTTCTCCATGGCCTGTCCTGCCTTTCTGGATTTTACACTTTTTTCAGATGGCCCTTTTGACCGGGGGGAAGTGAGACTTCATTGTAGTGCAGATTTCCTTTGCAAGCTTGCTTGGTTGGCCAAAAAGGGCGTATGCGTTTTTTCCTGAATATATTCAGGAAAAAACGGATACGCCCTTTTTGGCCAAGTGCATCATTGTGGACGTTTTGCCTCTTTTCCTATGCTTTCAATGCAATTCCAGTCTACCTCCTGAAATCGGTTTCCTGCAATTCTGCCCCGCTTTCAAGTCCTCTTGGCAGCCTTACTTCAGTCTATTTTTGGACGATAGCTGTCATTTATAACTCTGCAGGTTTGTGAATTACAGTGCCCCTGAGCTCCTTTCTTCAACTCGCTTTCTTGTGACCTGGCCGCAACACCGCAGGATGGCTTCAGGGCTAATCTGGTTCCGGCCCGGCATGCTGAGCCTTTGGTTAATTCCTCTTCCTGGTGGGAAATGAGAGTTAAATTTGCCCGTCCAGACACCTCCAGCTAGCCTCTCATTGGTTCTCGCTATTCCTGTTCATCTTCCGCAGAAATTGCAAACTGGGCCAAACAGGAGGTTAAAGGGACTGACTCTCCAAGTGGGGAGAGTGTTAGTAAAGCGTCTGGAATGTTGCACCCGAGTACCAGGGGAGGAAAACTGAGACATATTTGAACACGTCTCCCGATCACATGGTTGATCATACTCTAGGTTCCACATGCATGTTTTAGCTGAAGGAAGAATACCTTAAACCTGGGTAGTTGAAACCCGTGGAATGGGTACCATGCAATATGACTTCAAAGGGTCTTCATTTGCTCACCGAACCTCTCCAATCCTATCACTGCTGCGTTTATGCCCCTGTACACATGCTTGATTCTCTTTCGGAGACATAGCAATTCTTAGGTTTTAAGATACTTACAAGTCAGGTACATTCTTAGGCGTTTAATATGCGGTGTTGAGTCCATTTCGTTGAGCAAGGAGTAGCTCTTGTCTATTCCATATTTGACTTAAGGAACTTTATCTGTGCTCATTTCAATCTCTGGTTTTATGCAGCACCCCAACTCACCTTTAACCTTAAGCAAGCATAAGTTGGTTTTCTAAATTTGAGACCCTGTTCTGTTCTGTAATTCAGTTCCTGTGTAGCCAAGTTTACATTCCGTGTATTACTGATATCTTATGATGTTTCTTTTTCTGTGTGACTTACTTCAGTTAGAATCATCATACCTGAATCCACTCATTGTGCTGCTAAGGGCCTGATGACACAGATTTCATTGCTGAGTGATATTGCTTTGTAAGTAAATACCACAACTTCTTTATCCATTTTTCACTTTCTGCGATGTTGAACTTGTACTGTAAACGAGGTTCTTGTAAACAGAGCCGTTCCAAACTTTGGGGTGGCTGTGTCTTTTTGATTTTAATTTCCCTAAGCTATAGGACCATAAGTGGAAGTGCCCTAGGTTCTGTTGCTTTGTTTTTTAGATGTTTCAGGAAACACCATACACTTCTCCCGAGTGGTTGTTGGCAATTTACATCCCGCCCATCAGCATAACAAGGCTCCCAGTTCTCCATGGCCTGTCCTGCCTTTCTGGATTTTACACTTTTTTCAGATGGCCCTTTTGACCGGGGGGAAGTGAGACTTCATTGTAGTGCAGATTTCCTTTGCAAGCTTGCTTGGTTGGCCAAAAAGGGCCTATGCGTTTTTTCCTGAATATATTCAGGAAAAAACGCATAGGCCCTTTTTGGCCAAGTGCATCATTGTGGACGTTCTGCCTCTTTTCCTATGCTTTCAATGCAATTCCAGTCTACCTCCTGAAATCGGTTTCCTGCAATTCTGCCCCGCTTTCAAGTCCTCTTGGCAGCCTTACTTCAGTCTATTTTTGGACGATAGCTGTCATTTATAACTCTGCAGGTTTGTGAATTACAGTGCCCCTGAGCTGCTTTTTTCAACTCGCTTTCTTTTGAGCTGGCCGCAACACCGCAGGATGGCTTCAGGCCCTAATCTGGTTCCGGTACGGCACGCTGAGCCTTTGGTTATTTCCTCTTCCTGGTGGGAAATGAGAGTTAAATTTGCCCGTCCAGACACCTCCAGCTAGCCTCTCATTGGTTCTCGCTATTCCTGTTCATCTTCCACAGAAATTGCAAACTGGGCCAAACAGGAGGTTAAAGGCGCTGACTCTCCAAGTGGGGAGAGTGTTAGTAAAGCGTCTGGAATGTTGCACCCGAGTACCAGGGGAGGAAAACTGAGACATATTTGAACACGTCTCCCGATCACATGGTTGATCATACTCTGGGTTCCACATGCATGTTTTAGCTGAAGGAAGAATACCTTAAACCTGGAGAGTTGAGACCCGTGTAATGGGTACCATGCAATAGGACTTCAAAGGGTCTTCATTTGCTCACCGAACCTCTCCAATCCTATCACTGCTGCGTTTATGCCCCTGTACACATGCTTGATTCTCTTTCGGAGACATAGCAATCCATAGGTTTTACGATACTTACTAGTCAGGTACATTCTTAGGCGTTTAATATGCGGTGTTGAGTCCATTTCGTTGAGCAAGGAGTAGCTCTTGTCTATTCCATATTTGACTTAAGGAACTTTATCTGTGCTCATTTCAATCTCTGGTTTTATGCAGCACCCCAACTCACCTTTACCCTTAAGCAAGCATAAGTTGGTTTTCTAAATTTGAGACCCTGTTCTGTTCTGTAATTCAGTTCCTGTGTAGCCAAGTTTACATTCCGTGTATTAGTGATATCTTATGATGTTTCTTTTTCTGTGTGACTTAGTTCAGTTAGAATCATCATACCTGAATCCACTCATTGTGATGCTAAGGGCCTGATGACATAGATTTCATTGCTGAGTGATATTGCTTTGTAAGTAAATACCACAACTTTATCCATTTTTCACTTTCTGCGATGTTGAACTTGTACTGTAAACGAGGTTCTTGTAAACAGAGGCATCCCAAACTTTGGGGTGGCTGTGTCTTTTTCATTTTAATTTCCCTAAGCTATAGGACCATAAGTGGCAGTTCCCTAGGCTCTGTTGCTTTGTTTTTTAGATGTTTCAGGAAACACCATACACTTCTCCCGAGTGTCTGTTGGCAATTTACATCCCGCCCATCAGCATAACAAGGCTCCCAGTTCTCCATGGCCTGTCCTGCCTTTCTGGATTTTACACTTTTTTCAGATGGCCCTTTTGACCGGGGGGAAGTGAGACTTCATTGTAGTGCAGATTTCCTTTGCAAGCTTGCTTGGTTGGCCAAAAAGTGCGTATGCGTTTTTTCCTGAATATATTCAGGAAAAAACGCATACGCCCTTTTTGGCCAAGTGCATCATTGTGGACGTTCTGCCTCTTTTCCTATGCTTTCAATGCAATTCCAGTCTACCTCCTGAAATCGGTTTCCTGCAATTCTGCCCCGCTTTCAAGTCCTCTTGGCAGCCTTACTTCAGTCTATTTTTGGACGATAGCTGTCATTTATAACTCTGCAGGTTTGTGAATTACAGTGCCCCTGAGCTCCTTTCTTCAACTCGCTTTCTTGTGACCTGGCCGCAACACCGCAGGATGGCTTCAGGGCTAATCTGGTTCCGGCCCGGCATGCTGAGCCTTTGGTTAATTCCTCTTCCTGGTGGGAAATGAGAGTTAAATTTGCCCGTCCAGACACCTCCAGCTAGCCTCTCATTGGTTCTCGCTATTCCTGTTCATCTTCCGCAGAAATTGCAAACTGGGCCAAACAGGAGGTTAAAGGGACTGACTCTCCAAGTGGGGAGAGTGTTAGTAAAGCGTCTGGAATGTTGCACCCGAGTACCAGGGGAGGAAAACTGAGACATATTTGAACACGTCTCCCGATCACATGGTTGATCATACTCTAGGTTCCACATGCATGTTTTAGCTGAAGGAAGAATACCTTAAACCTGGGTAGTTGAAACCCGTGGAATGGGTACCATGCAATATGACTTCAAAGGGTCTTCATTTGCTCACCGAACCTCTCCAATCCTATCACTGCTGCGTTTATGCCCCTGTACACATGCTTGATTCTCTTTCGGAGACATAGCAATTCTTAGGTTTTAAGATACTTACAAGTCAGGTACATTCTTAGGCGTTTAATATGCGGTGTTGAGTCCATTTCGTTGAGCAAGGAGTAGCTCTTGTCTATTCCATATTTGACTTAAGGAACTTTATCTGTGCTCATTTCAATCTCTGGTTTTATGCAGCACCCCAACTCACCTTTCCCCTTAAGCAAGCATAAGTTGGTTTTCTAAATTTGAGACCCTGTTCTGTTCTGTAATGCAGTTCCTGTGTAGCCAAGTTTACATTCCGTGTATTACTGATATCTTATGATGTTTCTTTTTCTGTGTGACTTACTTCAGTTAGAATCATCATACCTGAATCCACTCATTGTGCTGCTAAGGGCCTGATGACACAGATTTCATTGCTGAGTGATATTGCTTTGTAAGTAAATACCACAACTTCTTTATCCATTTTTCACTTTCTGTGATGTTGAACTTGTACTGTAAACGAGGTTCTTGTAAACAGAGCCGTTCCAAACTTTGGGGTGGCTGTGTCTTTTTGATTTTAATTTCCCTAAGCTATAGGACCATAAGTGGAAGTGCCCTAGGTTCTGTTGCTTTGTTTTTTAGATGTTTCAGGAAACACCATACACTTCTCCGGAGTGGTTGTTGGCAATTTACATCCCGCCCATCAGCATAACAAGGCTCCCAGTTCTCCATGGCCTGTCCTGCCTTTCTGGATTTTACACTTTTTTCAGATGGCCCTTTTGACCGGGGGGAAGTGAGACTTCATTGTAGTGCAGATTTCCTTTGCAAGCTTGCTTGGTTGGCCAAAAAGGGCCTATGCGTTTTTTCCTGAATATATTCAGGAAAAAACGCATAGGCCCTTTTTGGCCAAGTGCATCATTGTGGACGTTCTGCCTCTTTTCCTATGCTTTCAATGCAATTCCAGTCTACCTCCTGAAATCGGTTTCCTGCAATTCTGCCCCGCTTTCAAGTCCTCTTGGCAGCCTTACTTCAGTCTATTTTTGGACGATAGCTGTCATTTATAACTCTGCAGGTTTGTGAATTACAGTGCCCCTGAGCTGCTTTTTTCAACTCGCTTTCTTTTGAGCTGGCCGCAACACCGCAGGATGGCTTCAGGCCCTAATCTGGTTCCGGTACGGCACGCTGAGCCTTTGGTTATTTCCTCTTCCTGGTGGGAAATGAGAGTTAAATTTGCCCGTCCAGACACCTCCAGCTAGCCTCTCATTGGTTCTCGCTATTCCTGTTCATCTTCCGCAGAAATTGCAAACTGGGCCAAACAGGAGGTTAAAGGCGCTGACTCTCCAAGTGGGGAGAGTGTTAGTAAAGCGTCTGGAATGTTGCACCCGAGTACCAGGGGAGGAAAACTGAGACATATTTGAACACGTCTCCCGATCACATGGTTGATCATACTCTGGGTTCCACATGCATGTTTTAGCTGAAGGAAGAATACCTTAAACCTGGAGAGTTGAGACCCGTGTAATGGGTACCATGCAATAGGACTTCAAAGGGTCTTCATTTGCTCACCGAACCTCTCCAATCCTATCACTGCTGCGTTTATGCCCCTGTACACATGCTTGATTCTCTTTCGGAGACATAGCAATCCATAGGTTTTACGATACTTACTAGTCAGGTACATTCTTAGGCGTTTAATATGCGGTGTTGAGTCCATTTCGTTGAGCAAGGAGTAGCTCTTGTCTATTCCATATTTGACTTAAGGAACTTTATCTGTGCTCATTTCAATCTCTGGTTTTATGCAGCACCCCAACTCACCTTTACCCTTAAGCAAGCATAAGTTGGTTTTCTAAATTTGAGACCCTGTTCTGTTCTGTAATTCAGTTCCTGTGTAGCCAAGTTTACATTCCGTGTATTAGTGATATCTTATGATGTTTCTTTTTCTGTGTGACTTAGTTCAGTTAGAATCATCATACCTGAATCCACTCATTGTGATGCTAAGGGCCTGATGACATAGATTTCATTGCTGAGTGATATTGCTTTGTAAGTAAATACCACAACTTTATCCATTTTTCACTTTCTGCGATGTTGAACTTGTACTGTAAACGAGGTTCTTGTAAACAGAGGCATCCCAAACTTTGGGGTGGCTGTGTCTTTTTCATTTTAATTTCCCTAAGCTATAGGACCATAAGTGGCAGTTCCCTAGGCTCTGTTGCTTTGTTTTTTAGATGTTTCAGGAAACACCATACACTTCTCCCGAGTGTCTGTTGGCAATTTACATCCCGCCCATCAGCATAACAAGGCTCCCAGTTCTCCATGGCCTGTCCTGCCTTTCTGGATTTTACACTTTTTTCAGATGGCCCTTTTGACCGGGGGGAAGTGAGACTTCATTGTAGTGCAGATTTCCTTTGCAAGCTTGCTTGGTTGGCCAAAAAGTGCGTATGCGTTTTTTCCTGAATATATTCAGGAAAAAACGCATACGCCCTTTTTGGCCAAGTGCATCATTGTGGACGTTCTGCCTCTTTTCCTATGCTTTCAATGCAATTCCAGTCTACCTCCTGAAATCGGTTTCCTGCAATTCTGCCCCGCTTTCAAGTCCTCTTGGCAGCCTTACTTCAGTCTATTTTTGGACGATAGCTGTCATTTATAACTCTGCAGGTTTGTGAATTACAGTGCCCCTGAGCTCCTTTCTTCAACTCGCTTTCTTGTGACCTGGCCGCAACACCGCAGGATGGCTTCAGGGCTAATCTGGTTCCGGCCCGGCATGCTGAGCCTTTGGTTAATTCCTCTTCCTGGTGGGAAATGAGAGTTAAATTTGCCCGTCCAGACACCTCCAGCTAGCCTCTCATTGGTTCTCGCTATTCCTGTTCATCTTCCGCAGAAATTGCAAACTGGGCCAAACAGGAGGTTAAAGGGACTGACTCTCCAAGTGGGGAGAGTGTTAGTAAAGCGTCTGGAATGTTGCACCCGAGTACCAGGGGAGGAAAACTGAGACATATTTGAACACGTCTCCCGATCACATGGTTGATCATACTCTAGGTTCCACATGCATGTTTTAGCTGAAGGAAGAATACCTTAAACCTGGGTAGTTGAAACCCGTGGAATGGGTACCATGCAATATGACTTCAAAGGGTCTTCATTTGCTCACCGAACCTCTCCAATCCTATCACTGCTGCGTTTATGCCCCTGTACACATGCTTGATTCTCTTTCGGAGACATAGCAATTCTTAGGTTTTAAGATACTTACAAGTCAGGTACATTCTTAGGCGTTTAATATGCGGTGTTGAGTCCATTTCGTTGAGCAAGGAGTAGCTCTTGTCTATTCCATATTTGACTTAAGGAACTTTATCTGTGCTCATTTCAATCTCTGGTTTTATGCAGCACCCCAACTCACCTTTCCCCTTAAGCAAGCATAAGTTGGTTTTCTAAATTTGAGACCCTGTTCTGTTCTGTAATGCAGTTCCTGTGTAGCCAAGTTTACATTCCGTGTATTACTGATATCTTATGATGTTTCTTTTTCTGTGTGACTTACTTCAGTTAGAATCATCATACCTGAATCCACTCATTGTGCTGCTAAGGGCCTGATGACACAGATTTCATTGCTGAGTGATATTGCTTTGTAAGTAAATACCACAACTTCTTTATCCATTTTTCACTTTCTGTGATGTTGAACTTGTACTGTAAACGAGGTTCTTGTAAACAGAGCCGTTCCAAACTTTGGGGTGGCTGTGTCTTTTTGATTTTAATTTCCCTAAGCTATAGGACCATAAGTGGAAGTGCCCTAGGTTCTGTTGCTTTGTTTTTTAGATGTTTCAGGAAACACCATACACTTCTCCGGAGTGGTTGTTGGCAATTTACATCCCGCCCATCAGCATAACAAGGCTCCCAGTTCTCCATGGCTTGTCCTGCCTTTCTGGATTTTACACTTTTTTCAGATGGCCCTTTTGACCGGGGGGAAGTGAGACTTCATTGTAGTGCAGATTTCCTTTGCAAGCTTGCTTGGTTGGCCAAAAAGGGCGTATGCGTTTTTTCCTCAATATATTCAGGAAAAAACGCATACGCCCTTTTTGGCCAAGTGCATCATTGTGGACGTTCTGCCTCTTTTCCTATGCTTTCAATGCAATTCCAGTCTACCTCCTGAAATCGGTTTCCTGCAATTCTGCCCCGCTTTCAAGTCCTCTTGGCAGCCTTACTTCAGTCTATTTTTGGACGATAGCTCTCATTTATAACTCTGCAGGTTTGTGAATTACAGTGCCCCTGAGCTGCTTTTTTCAACTCGCTTTCTTTTGAGCTGGCCGCAACACCGCAGGATGGCTTCAGGCCCTAATCTGGTTCCGGTACGGCACGCTGAGCCTTTGGTTATTTCCTCTTCCTGGTGGGAAATGAGAGTTAAATTTGCCCGTCCAGACACCTCCAGCGAGCCTCTCATTGGTTCTCGCTATTCCTGTTCATCTTCTGCAGAAATTGCAAACTGGGCCAAACAGGAGGTTAAAGGCGCTGACTCTCCAAGTGGGGAGAGTGTTAGTAAAGCGTCTGGAATGTTGCACCCGAGTACCAGGGGAGGAAAACTGAGACATATTTGAACACGTCTCCCGTTCACATGGTTGATCATACTTGGGTTCCACATGCATGTTTTAGCTGAAGGAAGAATACCTTAAACCTGGAGAGTTGAGACCCGTGTAATGGGTACCATGCAATATGACTTCAAAGGGTCTTCATTTGCTCACCGAATCTCTCCAATCCTATCACTGCTGCGTTTATGCCCCTGTACACATGCTTGATTCTCTTTTGGAGACATAGCAATCCATAGGTTTTACGATACTTACTAGTCAGGTACATTCTTAGGCGTTTAATATGCGGTGTTGAGTCCATTTCGTTGAGCAAGGAGTAGCTCTTGTCTATTCCATATTTGACTTAAGGAACTTTATCTGTGCTCATTTCAATCTCTGGTTTTATGCAGCACCCCAACTCACCTTTACCCTTAAGCAAGCATAAGTTGGTTTTCTAAATTTGAGACCCTGTTCTGTTCTGTAATTCAGTTCCTGTGTAGCCAAGTTTACATTCCGTGTATTAGTGATATCTTATGATGTTTCTTTTTCTGTGTGACTTAGTTCAGTTAGAATCATCATACCTGAATCCACTCATTGTGATGCTAAGGGCCTGATGACATAGATTTCATTGCTGAGTGATATTGCTTTGTAAGTAAATACCACAACTTTATCCATTTTTCACTTTCTGCCATGTTGAACTTGTACTGTAAACGAGGTTCTTGTAAACAGAGGCATCCCAAACTTTGGGGTGGCTGTGTCTTTTTCATTTTAATTTCCCTAAGCTATAGGACCATAAGTGGCAGTTCCCTAGGCTCTGTTGCTTTGTTTTTTAGATGTTTCAGGAAACACCATACACTTCTCCCGAGTGTCTGTTGGCAATTTACATCCCGCCCATCAGCGTAACAAGGCTCCCAGTTCTCCATGGCCTGTCCTGCCTTTCTGGATTTTACACTTTTTTCAGATGGCCCTTTTGACCGGGGGGAAGTGAGACTTCATTGTAGTGCAGATTTCCTTTGCAAGCTTGCTTGGTTGGCCAAAAAGGGCGTATGCGTTTTTTCCTGAATATATTCAGGAAAAACGCATACGCCCTTCTTGGCCAAGTGCATCATTGTGGACGTTTTGCCTCTTTTCCTATGCTTTCAATGCAATTCCAGTCTACCTCCTGAAATCGGTTTCCTGCAATTCTGCCCCGCTTTCAAGTCCTCTTGGCAGCCTTACTTCAGTCTATTTTTGGACGATAGCTGTCATTTATAACTCTGCAGGTTTGTGAATTACAGTGCCCCTGAGCTCCTTTCTTCAACTCGCTTTCTTGTGACCTGGCCGCAACACCGCAGGATGGCTTCAGGGCTAATCTGGTTCCGGCCCGGCATGCTGAGCCTTTGGTTAATTCCTCTTCCTGGTGGGAAATGAGAGTTAAATTTGCCCGTCCAGACACCTCCAGCTAGCCTCTCATTGGTTCTCGCTATTCCTGTTCATCTTCCGCAGAAATTGCAAACTGGGCCAAACAGGAGGTTAAAGGGACTGACTCTCCAAGTGGGGAGAGTGTTAGTAAAGCGTCTGGAATGTTGCACCCGAGTACCAGGGGAGGAAAACTGAGACATATTTGAACACGTCTCCCGATCACATGGTTGATCATACTCTAGGTTCCACATGCATGTTTTAGCTGAAGGAAGAATACCTTAAACCTGGGTAGTTGAAACCCGTGGAATGGGTACCATGCAATATGACTTCAAAGGGTCTTCATTTGCTCACCGAACCTCTCCAATCCTATCACTGCTGCGTTTATGCCCCTGTACACATGCTTGATTCTCTTTCGGAGACATAGCAATTCTTAGGTTTTAAGATACTTACAAGTCAGGTACATTCTTAGGCGTTTAATATGCGGTGTTGAGTCCATTTCGTTGAGCAAGGAGTAGCTCTTGTCTATTCCATATTTGACTTAAGGAACTTTATCTGTGCTCATTTCAATCTCTGGTTTTATGCAGCACCCCAACTCACCTTTAACCTTAAGCAAGCATAAGTTGGTTTTCTAAATTTGAGACCCTGTTCTGTTCTGTAATTCAGTTCCTGTGTAGCCAAGTTTACATTCCGTGTATTACTGATATCTTATGATGTTTCTTTTTCTGTGTGACTTACTTCAGTTAGAATCATCATACCTGAATCCACTCATTGTGCTGCTAAGGGCCTGATGACACAGATTTCATTGCTGAGTGATATTGCTTTGTAAGTAAATACCACAACTTCTTTATCCATTTTTCACTTTCTGCGATGTTGAACTTGTACTGTAAACGAGGTTCTTGTAAACAGAGCCGTTCCAAACTTTGGGGTGGCTGTGTCTTTTTGATTTTAATTTCCCTAAGCTATAGGACCATAAGTGGAAGTGCCCTAGGTTCTGTTGCTTTGTTTTTTAGATGTTTCAGGAAACACCATACACTTCTCCCGAGTGGTTGTTGGCAATTTACATCCCGCCCATCAGCATAACAAGGCTCCCAGTTCTCCATGGCCTGTCCTGCCTTTCTGGATTTTACACTTTTTTCAGATGGCCCTTTTGACCGGGGGGAAGTGAGACTTCATTGTAGTGCAGATTTCCTTTGCAAGCTTGCTTGGTTGGCCAAAAAGGGCCTATGCGTTTTTTCCTGAATATATTCAGGAAAAAACGCATACGCCCTTTTTGGCCAAGTGCATCATTGTGCACGTTCTGCCTCTTTTCCTATGCTTTCAATGCAATTCCAGTCTACCTCCTGAAATCGGTTTCCTGCAATTCTGCCCCGCTTTCAAGTCCTCTTGGCAGCCTTACTTCAGTCTATTTTTGGACGATAGCTGTCATTTATAACTCTGCAGGTTTGTGAATTACAGTGCCCCTGAGCTGCTTTTTTCAACTCGCTTTCTTTTGAGCTGGCCGCAACACCGCAGGATGGCTTCAGGCCCTAATCTGGTTCCGGTACGGCACGCTGAGCCTTTGGTTATTTCCTCTTCCTGGTGGGAAATGAGAGTTAAATTTGCCCGTCCAGACACCTCCAGCTAGCCTCTCATTGGTTCTCGCTATTCCTGTTCATCTTCCGCAGAAATTGCAAACTGGGCCAAACAGGATGTTAAAGGGACTGACTCTCCAAGTGGGGAGAGTGTTAGTAAAGCGTCTGGAATGTTGCACCCGAGTACCAGGGGAGGAAAACTGACACATATTTGAACACGTCTCCCGATCACATGGTTGATCATACTCTAGGTTCCACATGCATGTTTTAGCTGAAGGAAGAATACCTTAAACCTGGAGAGTTGAGACCCGTGTAATGGGTACCATGCAATATGACTTCAAAGGGTCTTCATTTGCTCACCGAACCTCTCCAATCCTATCACTGCTGCGTTTATGCCCCTGTACACATGCTTGATTCTCTTTCGGAGACATAGCAATCCATAGGTTTTAAGATACTTACTAGTCAGGTACATTCTTAGGCGTTTAATATGCGGTGTTGAGTCCATTTCGTTGAGCAAGGAGTAGCTCTTGTCTATTCCATATTTGACTTAAGGAACTTTATCTGTGCTCATTTCAATCTCTGGTTTTATGCAGCACCCCAACTCACCTTTAACCTTAAGCAAGCATAAGTTGGTTTTCTAAATTTGAGACCCTGTTCTGTTCTGTAATTCAGTTCCTGTGTAGCCAAGTTTACATTCCGTGTATTACTGATATCTTATGATGTTTCTTTTTCTGTGTGACTTACTTCAGTTAGAATCATCATACCTGAATCCACTCATTGTGCTGCTAAGGGCCTGATGACACAGATTTCATTGCTGAGTGATATTGCTTTGTAAGTAAATACCACAACTTCTTTATCCATTTTTCACTTTCTGCGATGTTGAACTTGTACTGTAAACGAGGTTCTTGTAAACAGAGCCGTTCCAAACTTTGGGGTGGCTGTGTCTTTTTGATTTTAATTTCCCTAAGCTATAGGACCATAAGTGGAAGTGCCCTAGGTTCTGTTGCTTTGTTTTTTAGATGTTTCAGGAAACACCATACACTTCTCCCGAGTGGTTGTTGGCAATTTACATCCCGCCCATCAGCATAACAAGGCTCCCAGTTCTCCATGGCCTGTCCTGCCTTTCTGGATTTTACACTTTTTTCAGATGGCCCTTTTGACCGGGGGGAAGTGAGACTTCATTGTAGTGCAGATTTCCTTTGCAAGCTTGCTTGGTTGGCCAAAAAGGGCGTATGCGTTTTTTCCTGAATATATTCAGGACAAAACACATACGCCCTTTTTGGCCAAGTGCATCATTGTGGACGTTCTGCCTCTTTTCCTATGCTTTCAATGCAATTCCAGTCTACCTCCTGAAATCGGTTTCCTGCAATTCTGCCCCGCTTTCAAGTCCTCTTGGCAGCCTTACTTCAGTCTATTTTTGGACGATAGCTGTCATTTATAACTCTGCAGGTTTGTGAATTACAGTGTCCCTGAGCTCCTTTCTTCAACTCGCTTTCTTGTGACCTGGCCGCAACACCGCAGGATGGCTTCAGGCCCTAATCTGGTTCCGGTACGGCACGCTGAGCCTTTGGTTATTTCCTCTTCCTGGTGGGAAATGAGAGTTAAATTTGCCCGTCCAGACACCTCCAGCTAGCCTCTCATTGGTTCTCGCTATTCCTGTTCATCTTCCGCAGAAATTGCAAACTGGGCCAAACAGGAGGTTAAAGGCGCTGACTCTCCAAGTGGGGAGAGTGTTAGTAAAGCATCTGGAATGTTGCACCCGAGTACCAGGGGAGGAAAACTGAGACATATTTGAACACATCTCCCGTTCACATGGTTGATCATATTTGGGTTCCACATGCATGTTTTAGCTGAAGGAAGAATACCTTAAACCTGGAGAGTTGAGACCCGTGTAATGGGTACCATGCAATATGACTTCAAAGGGTCTTCATTTGCTCACCGAATCTCTCCAATCCTATCACTGCTGCGTTTATGCCCCTGTACACATGCTTGATTCTCTTTTGGAGACATAGCAATCCATAGGTTTTCCGATACTTACTAGTCAGGTACATTCTTAGGCGTTTAATATGCGGTGTTGAGTCCATTTCGTTGAGCAAGGAGTAGCTCTTGTCTATTCCATATTTGACTTAAGGAACTTTATCTGTGCTCATTTCAATCTCTGGTTTTATGCAGCACCCCAACTCACCTTTCCCCTTAAGCAAGCATAAGTTGGTTTTCTAAATTTGAGACCCTGTTCTGTTCTGTAATTCAGTTCCTGTGTAGCCAAGTTTACATTCCGTGTATTACTGATATCTTATGATAAGCTATAGTACCATAAGTGGAAGTGACCTAGGTTCTGTTGCTTTGTTTTTTAGATGTTTCAGGAAACACCATACACTTCTCCCAAGTGTCGGTTGGCAATTTACATCCCGCCCATCAGCATAACAAGGCTCCCAGTTCTCAATGGCCTGTTGCCTTTCTGGATTTTACACTTTTTTCAGATGGCCCTTTTGACCGGGGGGAAGTGAGACTTCATTGTAGTGCAGATTTCCTTTGCAAGCTTGCTTGGTTGGCCAAAAAGGGCGTATGCATTTTTTCCTGAATATATTCAGGAAAAAACGCATACGCCCTTTTTGGCCAAGTGCATCATTGTGGACGTTCTGCCTCTTTTCCTATGCTTTCAATGCAATTCCAGTCTACCTCCTGAAATCGGTTTCCTGCAATTCTGCCCCGCTTTCAAGTCCTCTTGGCAGCCTTACTTCAGTCTATTTTTGGACGATAGCTGTCATTTATAACTCTGCAGGTTTGTGAATTACAGTGCCCCTGAGCTCCTTTCTTCAACTCGCTTTCTTGTGACCTGGCCGCAACACCGCAGGATGGCTTCAGGCCCTAATCTGGTTCCGGCCCGGCATGCTGAGCCTTTGGTTAATTCCTCTTCCTGGTGGGAAATGAGAGTTAAATTTGCCCGTCCAGACACCTCCAGCTAGTCTCTCATTGGTTCTCGCTATTCCTGTTCATCTTCCGCAGAAATTGCAAACTGTGCCAAACAGGAGGTTAAAGGCGCTGACTCTCCAAGTGGGGAGAGTGTTAGTAAAGCGTCTGGAATGTTGCACCCGAGTACCAGGGGAGGAAAACTGAGACATATTTGAACACGTCTCCCGATCACATGGTTGATCATAGTCTAGGTTCCACATGCATGTTTTAGCTGAAGGAAGAATACCTTAAACCTGGGTAGTTGAAACCCATGGAATGGGTACCATGCAATATGACTTCAAAGGGTCTTCATTTGCTCACCGAACCTCTCCAATCCTATCACTGCTGCGTTTATGCCCCTGTACACATGCTTGATTCTCTTTCGGAGACATAGCAATCCATAGGTTTTAAGATACTTACTAGTCAGGTACATTCTTAGGCGTTTAATATGGGGTGTTGAGTCCATTTCGTTGAGCAAGGAGTAGCTCTTGTCTATTCCATATTTGGCTTAAGGAACTTTATCTGTGCTCATTTCAATCTCTGGTTTTATGCAGCACCCCAACTCACCTTTTCCCTTAAGCAAGAATAAGTTGGTTTTCTAAATTTGAGACCCTGTTCTGTTCTGTAATTCAGTTCCTGTGTAGCCAAGTTTACATTCCGTGTATTACTGATATCTTATGATGTTTCTTTTTCTGTGTGACTTATTTCAGTTAGAATCATCATACCTGAATCCACTCATTGTGCTGCTAAGGGCCTGATGACACAGATTTCATTGCTGAGTGATATTGCTTTGTAAGTAAACACCACAACTTGTTTATCCATTTTTCACTTTCTGCGATGTTGAACTTGTACTGTAAACGAGGTTCTTGTAAACAGAGCCGTTCCAAACTTTGGGGTGGCTGTGTCTTTTTGATTTTAATTTCCCTAAGCTATAGGACCATAAGTGGCAGTGCCCTAGGCTCTGTTGCTTTGTTTTTTAGATGTTTCAGGAAACACCATACACTTCTCCCAAGTGTCTGTTGGCAATTTACATCCCGCCCATCAGCATAACAAGGCTCCCAGTTCTCAATGGCCTGTTGCCTTTCTGGATTTTACACTTTTTTCAGATGACCCTTTTGACCGGGGGGAAGTGAGACTTCATTGTAGTGCAGATTTCCTTTGCAAGCTTGCTTGGTTGGCCAAAAAGGGCGTATGCATTTTTTCCTGAATATATTCAGGAAAAAACGCATACGCCCTTTTTGGCCAAGTGCATCATTGTGGACGTTCTGCCTCTTTTCCTATGCTTTCAATGCAATTCCAGTCTACCTCCTGAAATCGGTTTCCTGCAATTCTGCCCCGCTTTCAAGTCCTCTTGGCAGCCTTACTTCAGTCTATTTTTGGACGATAGCTGTCATTTATAACTCTGCAGGTTTGTGAATTACAGTGCCCCTGAGCTCCTTTCTTCAACTCGCTTTCTTGTGACCTGGCCGCAACACCGCAGGATGGCTTCAGGCCCTAATCTGGTTCCGGCCCGGCATGCTGAGCCTTTGGTTAATTCCTCTTCCTGGTGGGAAATGAGAGTTAAATTTGCCCGTCCAGACACCTCCAGCTAGTCTCTCATTGGTTCTCGCTATTCCTGTTCATCTTCCGCAGAAATTGCAAACTGTGCCAAACAGGATGTTAAAGGCGCTGACTCTCCAAGTGGGGAGAGTGTTAGTAAAGCGTCTGGAATGTTGCACCCGAGTACCAGGGGAGGAAAACTGAGACATATTTGAACACGTCTCCCGATCACATGGTTGATCATAGTCTAGGTTCCACATGCATGTTTTAGCTGAAGGAAGAATACCTTAAACCTGGGTAGTTGAAACCCATGGAATGGGTACCATGCAATATGACTTCAAAGGGTCTTCATTTGCTCACCGAACCTCTCCAATCCTATCACTGCTGCGTTTATGCCCCTGTACACATGCTTGATTCTCTTTCGGAGACATAGCAATCCATAGGTTTTAAGATACTTACTAGTCAGGTACATTCTTAGGCGTTTAATATGGGGTGTTGAGTCCATTTCGTTGAGCAAGGAGTAGCTCTTGTCTATTCCATATTTGGCTTAAGGAACTTTATCTGTGCTCATTTCAATCTCTGGTTTTATGCAGCACCCCAACTCACCTTTTCCCTTAAGCAAGAATAAGTTGGTTTTCTAAATTTGAGACCCTGTTCTGTTCTGTAATTCAGTTCCTGTGTAGCCAAGTTTACATTCCGTGTATTACTGATATCTTATGATGTTTCTTTTTCTGTGTGACTTATTTCAGTTAGAATCATCATACCTGAATCCACTCATTGTGCTGCTAAGGGCCTGATGACACAGATTTCATTGCTGAGTGATATTGCTTTGTAAGTAAACACCACAACTTGTTTATCCATTTTTCACTTTCTGCGATGTTGAACTTGTACTGTAAACGAGGTTCTTGTAAACAGAGCCGTTCCAAACTTTGGGGTGGCTGTGTCTTTTTGATTTTAATTTCCCTAAGCTATAGGACCATAAGTGGCAGTGCCCTAGGCTCTGTTGCTTTGTTTTTTAGATGTTTCAGGAAACACCATACACTTCTCCCAAGTGTCTGTTGGCAATTTACATCCCGCCCATCAGCATAACAAGGCTCCCAGTTCTCTATGGCCTGTTGCCTTTCTGGATTTTACACTTTTTTCAGATGACCCTTTTGACCGGGGGGAAGTGAGACTTCATTGTAGTGCAGATTTCCTTTGCAAGCTTGCTTGGTTGGCCAAAAAGGGCGTATGCGTTTTTTCCTGAATATATTCAGGAAAAAACGCATACGCCCTTTTTGGCCAAGTGCATCATTGTGGACGTTCTGCCTCTTTTCCTATGCTTTCAATGCAATTCCAGTCTGCCTCCTGAAATCGGTTTCCTGCAATTCTGCCCCGCTTTCAAGTCCTCTTGGCAGCCTTACTTCAGTCTATTTTTGGACGATAGCTGTCATTTATAACTCTGCAGGTTTGTGAATTACAGTGCCCCTGAGCTCCTTTCTTCAACTCGCTTTCTTGTGACCTGGCCGCAACACCGCAGGATGGCTTCAGGCCCTAATCTGGTTCTGGCCCGGCATGCTGAGCCTTTGGTTAATTCCTCTTCCTGGTGGGAAATGAGAGTTAAATTTGCCCGTTCAGACACCTCCAGCTAGTCTCTCATTGGTTCTCGCTATTCCTGTTCATCTTCCGCAGTAATTGCAAACTGGGCTAAACAGGAGGTTAAAGGGACTGACTCTCCAAGTCGGGAGAGTGTAAGTAAAGCGTCTGGAATGTTGCACCCGAGTACCAGGTGAGGAAAACTGAGACATATTTGAACACGTCTCCCGTTCACATGGTTGATCATACTTGGGTTCCACATGCATGTTTTAGCTGAAGGAAGAATACCTTAAACCTGGAGAGTTGAGACCCGTGGAATGGGTACCATGAAATGACTTCAAAGGGTCTTCATTTGCTCACCGAACCTCTCCAATCCTATCACTGCTGCATTTATGCCCGTGTACACATGCTTGATTCTCTTTCGGAGACATAGCAATCCATAGGTTTTAAGATACTTACTAGTCAGGTACATTCTTAGGCGTTTAATATGCGGTGTTGAGTCCATTTCGTTGAGCAAGGAGTAGCTCTTGTCTATTCCATATTTGACTTAAGGAACTTTATCTGTGCTCATTTGAATCTCTGGTTTTATGCAGCACCCCAACTCACCTTTAACCTTAAGCAAGCATAAGTTGGTTTTCTAAATTTGAGACCCTGTTCTGTTCTGTAATTCAGTTCGTGTGTAGCCAAGTTTACATTCCGTGTATTACTGATATCTTATGATGTTTCTTTTTCTGTGTGACTTACTTCAGTTAGAATCATCATACCTGAATCCACTCATTGTGCTGCTAAGGGCCTGATGACACAGATTTCATTGCTGAGTGATATTGCTTTGTAAGTAAATACCACAACTTCTTTATCCATTTTTCACTTTCTGCGATGTTGAACTTGTACTGTAAACGAGGTTCTTGTAAACAGAGCCGTTCCAAACTTTGGGGTGGCTGTGTCTTTTTGATTTTAATTTCCCTAAGCTATAGGACCATAAGTGGAAGTGCCCTAGGTTCTGTTGCTTTGTTTTTTAGATGTTTCAGGAAACACCATACACTTCTCCCGAGTGGTTGTTGGCAATTTACATCCCGCCCATCAGCATAACAAGGCTCCCAGTTCTCCATGGCCTGTCCTGCCTTTCTGGATTTTACACTTTTTTCAGATGGCCCTTTTGACCGGGGGGAAGTGAGACTTCATTGTAGTGCAGATTTCCTTTGCAAGCTTGCTTGGTTGGCCAAAAAGTGCGTATGCGTTTTTTCCTGAATATATTCAGGAAAATACGCATACGCCCTTTTTGGCCAAGTGCATCATTGTGGACGTTCTGCCTCTTTTCCTATGCTTTCAATGCAATTCCAGTCTACCTCCTGAAATCGGTTTCCTGCAATTCTGCCCCGCTTTCAAGTCCTCTTGGCAGCCTTACTTCAGTCTATTTTTGGACGATAGCTGTCATTTATAACTCTGCAGGTTTGTGAATTACAGTGCCCCTGAGCTCCTTTCTTCAACTCGCTTTCTTGTGACCTGGCCGCAACACCGCAGGATGGCTTCAGGCCTAATCTGGTTCCGGCCCGGCATGCTGAGCCTTTGGTTAATTCCTCTTCCTGGTGGGAAATGAGAGTTAAATTTGCCCGTCCAGACACCTCCAGCTAGCCTCTCATTGGTTCTCGCTATTCCTGTTCATCTTCCGCAGAAATTGCAAACTGGGCCAAACAGGAGGTTAAAGGGACTGACTCTCCAAGTGGGGAGAGTGTTAGTAAAGCGTCTGGAATGTTGCTCCCGAGTACCAGGGAGGAAAACTGAGACATATTTGAACACGTCTCCCGATCACATGGTTGATCATACTCTAGGTTCCACATGCATGTTTTAGCTGAAGGAAGAATACCTTAAACCTGGGTAGTTGAAACCCGTGGAATGGGTACCATGCAATATGACTTCAAAGGGTCTTCATTTGCTCACCGAACCTCTCCAATCCTATCACTGCTGCGTTTATGCCCCTGTACACATGCTTGATTCTCTTTCGGAGACATAGCAATTCTTAGGTTTTAAGATACTTACAAGTCAGGTACATTCTTAGGCGTTTAATATGCGGTGTTGAGTCCATTTCGTTGAGCAAGGAGTAGCTCTTGTCTATTCCATATTTGACTTAAGGAACTTTATCTGTGCTCATTTCAATCTCTGGTTTTATGCAGCACCCCAACTCACCTTTCCCCTTAAGCAAGCATAAGTTGGTTTTCTAAATTTGAGACCCTGTTCTGTTCTGTAATTCAGTTCCTGTGTAGCCAAGTTTACATTCCGTGTATTACTGATATCTTATGATAAGCTATAGTACCATAAGTGGAAGTGACCTAGGTTCTGTTGCTTTGTTTTTTAGATGTTTCAGGAAACACCATACACTTCTCCCAAGTGTCTGTTGGCAATTTACATCCCGCCCATCAGCATAACAAGGCTCCCAGTTCTCAATGGCCTGTTGCCTTTCTGGATTTTACACTTTTTTCAGATGGCCCTTTTGACCGGGGGGAAGTGAGACTTCATTGTAGTGCAGATTTCCTTTGCAAGCTTGCTTGGTTGGCCAAAAAGGGCGTATGCGTTTTTTCCTGAATATATTCAGGAAAAAACGCATACGCCCTTTTTGGCCAAGTGCATCATTGTGGACGTTCTGCCTCTTTTCCTATGCTTTCAATGCAATTCCAGTCTACCTCCTGAAATCGGTTTCCTGCAATTCTGCCCCGCTTTCAAGTCCTCTTGGCAGCCTTACTTCAGTCTATTTTTGGACGATAGCTGTCATTTATAACTCTGCAGGTTTGTGAATTACAGTGCCCCTGAGCTCCTTTCTTCAACTCGCTTTCTTGTGACCTGGCCGCAACACCGCAGGATGGCTTCAGGCCCTAATCTGGTTCCGGCCCGGCATGCTGAGCCTTTGGTTAATTCCTCTTCCTGGTGGGAAATGAGAGTTAAATTTGCCCGTCCAGACACCTCCAGCTAGCCTCTCATTGGTTCTCGCTATTCCTGTTCATCTTCCGCAGAAATTGCAAACTGTGCCAAACAGGAGGTTAAAGGCGCTGACTCTCCAAGTGGGGAGAGTGTTAGTAAAGCGTCTGGAATGTTGCACCCGAGTACCAGGGGAGGAAAACTGAGACATATTTGAACACGTCTCCCGATCACATGGTTGATCATAGTCTAGGTTCCACATGCATGTTTTAGCTGAAGGAAGAATACCTTAAACCTGGGTAGTTGAAACCCATGGAATGGGTACCATGCAATATGACTTCAAAGGGTCTTCATTTGCTCACCGAACCTCTCCAATCCTATCACTGCTGCGTTTATGCCCCTGTACACATGCTTGATTCTCTTTCGGAGACATAGCAATCCATAGGTTTTAAGATACTTACTAGTCAGGTACATTCTTAGGCGTTTAATATGGGGTGTTGAGTCCATTTCGTTGAGCAAGGAGTAGCTCTTGTCTATTCCATATTTGGCTTAAGGAACTTTATCTGTGCTCATTTCAATCTCTGGTTTTATGCAGCACCCCAACTCACCTTTACCCTTAAGCAAGAATAAGTTGGTTTTCTAAATTTGAGACCCTGTTCTGTTCTGTAATTCAGTTCCTGTGTAGCCAAGTTTACATTCCGTGTATTACTGATATCTTATGATGTTTCTTTTTCTGTGTGACTTATTTCAGTTAGAATCATCATACCTGAATCCACTCATTGTGCTGCTAAGGGCCTGATGACACAGATTTCATTGCTGAGTGATATTGCTTTGTAAGTAAACACCACAACTTGTTTATCCATTTTTCACTTTCTGCGATGTTGAACTTGTACTGTAAACGAGGTTCTTGTAAACAGAGCCGTTCCAAACTTTGGGGTGGCTGTGTCTTTTTCATTTTAATTTCCCTAAGCTATAGGACCATAAGTGGCAGTGCCCTAGGCTCTGTTGCTTTGTTTTTTAGATGTTTCAGGAAACACCATACACTTCTGCCGAGTGTCTGTTGGCAATTTACATCCCGCCCATCAGCATAACAAGGCTCCCAGTTCTCAATGGCCTGTTGCCTTTCTGGATTTTACACTTTTTTCAGATGACCCTTTTGACCGGGGGGAAGTGAGACTTCATTGTAGTGCAGATTTCCTTTGCAAGCTTGCTTGGTTGGCCAAAAAGGGCGTATGCGTTTTTTCCTGAATATATTCAGGAAAAAACGCATACGCCCTTTTTGGCCAAGTGCATCATTGTGGACGTTCTGCCTCTTTTCCTATGCTTTCAATGCAATTCCAGTCTGCCTCCTGAAATCGGTTTCCTGCAATTCTGCCCCGCTTTCAAGTCCTCTTGGCAGCCTTACTTCAGTCTATTTTTGGACGATAGCTGTCATTTATAACTCTGCAGGTTTGTGAATTACAGTGCCCCTGAGCTCCTTTCTTCAACTGGCTTTCTTGTGACCTGGCCGCAACACCGCAGGATGGCTTCAGGCCCTAATCTGGTTCTGGCCCGGCATGCTGAGCCTTTGGTTAATTCCTCTTCCTGGTGGGAAATGAGAGTTAAATTTGCCTGTTCAGACACCTCCAGCTAGTCTCTCATTGGTTCTCGCTATTCCTGTTCATCTTCCGCAGAAATTGCAAACTGGGCCAAACAGGAGGTTAAAGGGACTGACTCTCCAAGTCGGGAGAGTGTAAGTAAAGCGTCTGGAATGTTGCACCCGAGTACCAGGGGAGGAAAACTGAGACATATTTGAACACGTCTCCCGTTCACATGGTTGATCATACTTGGGTTCCACATGCATGTTTTAGCTGAAGGAAGAATACCTTAAACCTGGAGAGTTGAGACCCGTGGAATGGGTACCATGAAATGACTTCAAAGGGTCTTCATTTGCTCACCGAACCTCTCCAATCCTATCACTGCTGCGTTTATGCCCCTGTACACATGCTTGATTCTCTTTTGGAGACATAGCAATACATAGGTTTTAAGATACTTACTAGTCAGGTACATTCTTAGGCGTTTAATATGGGGTGTTGAGTCCATTTCGTTGAGCAAGGAGTAGCTCTTGTCTATTCCATATTTGGCTTAAGGAACTTTATCTGTGCTCATTTCAATCTCTGGTTTTATGCAGCACCCCAACTCATCTTTCCCCTTAAGCAAGCATAAGTTGGTTTTCTAAATTTGAGACCCTGTTCTGTTTTGGAATGCAGTTCCTGTGTAGCCAAGTTTACATTCCGTGTATTACTGATATCTTATGATGTTTCTTTTTCTGTGTGACTTATTTCAGTTAGAATCATCGTACCTGAATCCACTCATTATGCTGCTACGGGCCTGATGACATAGATTTCATTGCTGAGTGATACTGCATTGTACGTAAGTACCACAAGTTCTTTATCCATTTTTCACTTTCTGTGATATTGAACTTGTACGATAAACGAGGTTCTTGTAAACGGAGGCGTCCCAAACTTTGGGGTGGCTGTGTGTTTTTGATTTTAATTTCCCTAAGCTATAGGACCATAAGTGGAAGTGCCCTAGGTTCTGTTGCTTTGTTTTTTAGATGTTTCAGGAAACACCATACACTTCTCCCGAGTGGTTGTTGGCAATTTACATCCCGCCCATCAGCATAACAAGGCTCCCAGTTCTCCATGGCCTGTCCTGCCTTTCTGGATTTTACACTTTTTTCAGATGGCCCTTTTGACCGGGGGTAAGTGAGACTTCATTCTAGTGCAGATTTCCTTTGCAAGCTTGCTTGTTTGGCCAAAAAGGGCGTATGCGTTTTTTCCTGAATATATTCAGGAAAAAACGCATACGCCCTTTTTGGCCAAGTGCATCATTGTGGACGTTCTGCCTCTTTTCCTATGCTTTCAATGCAATTCCAGTCTACCTCCTGAAATCAGTTTCCTGCAATTCTGCCCCGCTTTCAAGTCCTCTTGGCAGCCTTACTTCAGTCTATTTTTGGACGATAGCTGTCATTTATAACTCTGCAGGTTTGTGAATTACAGTGCCCCTGAGCTCCTTTCTTCAACTCGCTTTCTTGTGACCTGGCCGCAACACCACAGGATGGCTTCAGGCCCTAATCTGGTTCCGGCACGGCACGCTGAGCCTTTGGTTATTTCCTCTTCCTGGTTGGAAATGAGAGTTAAATTTGCCCGTCCAGACACCTCCAGCTAGTCTCTCATTGGTTCTCGCTATTCCTGTTCATCTTCCGCAGAAATTGCAAACTGGGCCAAACAGGAGGTTAAAGGGACTGACTCTCCAAGTGGGGAGAGTGTAAGTAAAGCGTCTGGAATGTTGCACCCGAGTACCAGGGGAGGAAAACTGAGACATATTTGAACACGTCTCCCGATCACATGGTTGATCATACTCTAGGTTCCACATGCATGTTTTAGCTGAAGGAAGAATACCTTAAACCTGGAGAGTTAAGACCCGTGGAATGGGTACCATGCAATAGGACTTCAAAGGGTCTTCATTTGCTCACCGAACCTCTCCAATCCTATCACTGCTGCGTTTATGCCCCTGTACACATGCTTGATTCTCTTTCGGAGACATAGCAATCCATAGGTTTTAAGATACTTACTAGTCAGGTACATTCTTAGGCGTTTAATATGCGGTGTTGAGTCCATTTCGTTGAGCAAGGAGTAGCTCTTGTCTATTCCATATTTGACTTAAGGAACTTTATCTGTGCTCATTTCAATCTCTGGTTTTATGCAGCACCCCAACTCACCTTTACCCTTAAGCAAGCATAAGTTGGTTTTCTAAATTTGAGACCCTGTTCTGTTCTGTAATTCAGTTCCTGTGTAGCCAAGTTTACATTCCGTGTATTACTGATATCTTATGATGTTTCTTTTTCTGTGTGACTTACTTCAGTTAGAATCATCATACCTGAATCCACTCATTGTGCTGCTAAGGGCCTGATGACACAGATTTCATTGCTGAGTGATATTGCTTTGTAAGTAAATACCACAACTTCTTTATCCATTTTTCACTTTCTACGATGTTGAACTTGTACTGTAAACGAGGTTCTTGTAAACCGAGCCGTTCCAAACTTTGGGGTGGCTGTGTTTTTTTGATTTTAATTTCCCTAAGCTATAGGACCATAAGTGGAAGTGCCCTAGGTTCTGTTGCTTTGTTTTTTAGATGTTTCAGGAAACACCATACACTTCTCCCGAGTGTCTGTTGGCAATTTACATCCCGCCCATCAGCATAACAAGGCTCCCAGTTCTCCATGGCCTGTCCTGCCTTTCTGGATTTTACACTTTTTTCAGATGGCCCTTTTGACCGGGGGGAAGTGAGACTTCATTGTAGTGCAGATTTCCTTTGCAAGCTTGCTTGGTTGGCCAAAAAGGGCGTATGCGTTTTTTCCTGAATATATTCAGGAAAAAACGCATACGCCCTTTTTGGCCAAGTGCATCATTGTGGACGTTCTGCCTCTTTTCCTATGCTTTCAATGCAATTCCAGTCTGCCTCCTGAAATCGGTTTCCTGCAATTCTGCCCCGCTTTCAAGTCCTCTTGGCAGCCTTACTTCAGTCTATTTTTGGACGATAGCTGTCATTTATAACTCTGCAGGTTTGTGAATTACAGTGCCCCTGAGCTCCTTTCTTCAACTCGCTTTCTTGTGACCTGGCCGCAACACCGCAGGATGGCTTCAGGCCCTAATCTGGTTCTGGCCCGGCATGCTGAGCCTTTGGTTAATTCCTCTTCCTGGTGGGAAATGAGAGTTAAATTTGCCCGTTCAGACACCTCCAGCTAGTCTCTCATTGGTTCTCGCTATTCCTGTTCATCTTCCGCAGTAATTGCAAACTGGGCTAAACAGGAGGTTAAAGGGACTGACTCTCCAAGTCGGGAGAGTGTAAGTAAAGCGTCTGGAATGTTGCACCCGAGTACCAGGTGAGGAAAACTGAGACATATTTGAACACGTCTCCCGTTCACATGGTTGATCATACTTGGGTTCCACATGCATGTTTTAGCTGAAGGAAGAATACCTTAAACCTGGAGAGTTGAGACCCGTGGAATGGGTACCATGAAATGACTTCAAAGGGTCTTCATTTGCTCACCGAACCTCTCCAATCCTATCACTGCTGCATTTATGCCCGTGTACACATGCTTGATTCTCTTTCGGAGACATAGCAATCCATAGGTTTTAAGATACTTACTAGTCAGGTACATTCTTAGGCGTTTAATATGCGGTGTTGAGTCCATTTCGTTGAGCAAGGAGTAGCTCTTGTCTATTCCATATTTGACTTAAGGAACTTTATCTGTGCTCATTTGAATCTCTGGTTTTATGCAGCACCCCAACTCACCTTTAACCTTAAGCAAGCATAAGTTGGTTTTCTAAATTTGAGACCCTGTTCTGTTCTGTAATTCAGTTCGTGTGTAGCCAAGTTTACATTCCGTGTATTACTGATATCTTATGATGTTTCTTTTTCTGTGTGACTTACTTCAGTTAGAATCATCATACCTGAATCCACTCATTGTGCTGCTAAGGGCCTGATGACACAGATTTCATTGCTGAGTGATATTGCTTTGTAAGTAAATACCACAACTTCTTTATCCATTTTTCACTTTCTGCGATGTTGAACTTGTACTGTAAACGAGGTTCTTGTAAACAGAGCCGTTCCAAACTTTGGGGTGGCTGTGTCTTTTTGATTTTAATTTCCCTAAGCTATAGGACCATAAGTGGAAGTGCCCTAGGTTCTGTTGCTTTGTTTTTTAGATGTTTCAGGAAACACCATACACTTCTCCCGAGTGGTTGTTGGCAATTTACATCCCGCCCATCAGCATAACAAGGCTCCCAGTTCTCCATGGCCTGTCCTGCCTTTCTGGATTTTACACTTTTTTCAGATGGCCCTTTTGACCGGGGGGAAGTGAGACTTCATTGTAGTGCAGATTTCCTTTGCAAGCTTGCTTGGTTGGCCAAAAAGTGCGTATGCGTTTTTTCCTGAATATATTCAGGAAAATACGCATACGCCCTTTTTGGCCAAGTGCATCATTGTGGACGTTCTGCCTCTTTTCCTATGCTTTCAATGCAATTCCAGTCTACCTCCTGAAATCGGTTTCCTGCAATTCTGCCCCGCTTTCAAGTCCTCTTGGCAGCCTTACTTCAGTCTATTTTTGGACGATAGCTGTCATTTATAACTCTGCAGGTTTGTGAATTACAGTGCCCCTGAGCTCCTTTCTTCAACTCGCTTTCTTGTGACCTGGCCGCAACACCGCAGGATGGCTTCAGGCCTAATCTGGTTCCGGCCCGGCATGCTGAGCCTTTGGTTAATTCCTCTTCCTGGTGGGAAATGAGAGTTAAATTTGCCCGTCCAGACACCTCCAGCTAGCCTCTCATTGGTTCTCGCTATTCCTGTTCATCTTCCGCAGAAATTGCAAACTGGGCCAAACAGGAGGTTAAAGGGACTGACTCTCCAAGTGGGGAGAGTGTTAGTAAAGCGTCTGGAATGTTGCTCCCCGAGTACCAGGGAGGAAAACTGAGACATATTTGAACACGTCTCCCGATCACATGGTTGATCATACTCTAGGTTCCACATGCATGTTTTAGCTGAAGGAAGAATACCTTAAACCTGGGTAGTTGAAACCCGTGGAATGGGTACCATGCAATATGACTTCAAAGGGTCTTCATTTGCTCACCGAACCTCTCCAATCCTATCACTGCTGCGTTTATGCCCCTGTACACATGCTTGATTCTCTTTCGGAGACATAGCAATTCTAGGTTTTAAGATACTTACAAGTCAGGTACATTCTTAGGCGTTTAATATGCGGTGTTGAGTCCATTTCGTTGAGCAAGGAGTAGCTCTTGTCTATTCCATATTTGACTTAAGGAACTTTATCTGTGCTCATTTCAATCTCTGGTTTTATGCAGCACCCCAACTCACCTTTCCCCTTAAGCAAGCATAAGTTGGTTTTCTAAATTTGAGACCCTGTTCTGTTCTGTAATTCAGTTCCTGTGTAGCCAAGTTTACATTCCGTGTATTACTGATATCTTATGATAAGCTATAGTACCATAAGTGGAAGTGACCTAGGTTCTGTTGCTTTGTTTTTTAGATGTTTCAGGAAACACCATACACTTCTCCCAAGTGTCTGTTGGCAATTTACATCCCGCCCATCAGCATAACAAGGCTCCCAGTTCTCAATGGCCTGTTGCCTTTCTGGATTTTACACTTTTTTCAGATGGCCCTTTTGACCGGGGGGAAGTGAGACTTCATTGTAGTGCAGATTTCCTTTGCAAGCTTGCTTGGTTGGCCAAAAAGGGCGTATGCGTTTTTTCCTGAATATATTCAGGAAAAAACGCATACGCCCTTTTTGGCCAAGTGCATCATTGTGGACGTTCTGCCTCTTTTCCTATGCTTTCAATGCAATTCCAGTCTACCTCCTGAAATCGGTTTCCTGCAATTCTGCCCCGCTTTCAAGTCCTCTTGGCAGCCTTACTTCAGTCTATTTTTGGACGATAGCTGTCATTTATAACTCTGCAGGTTTGTGAATTACAGTGCCCCTGAGCTCCTTTCTTCAACTCGCTTTCTTGTGACCTGGCCGCAACACCGCAGGATGGCTTCAGGCCCTAATCTGGTTCCGGCCCGGCATGCTGAGCCTTTGGTTAATTCCTCTTCCTGGTGGGAAATGAGAGTTAAATTTGCCCGTCCAGACACCTCCAGCTAGCCTCTCATTGGTTCTCGCTATTCCTGTTCATCTTCCGCAGAAATTGCAAACTGTGCCAAACAGGAGGTTAAAGGCGCTGACTCTCCAAGTGGGGAGAGTGTTAGTAAAGCGTCTGGAATGTTGCACCCGAGTACCAGGGGAGGAAAACTGAGACATATTTGAACACGTCTCCCGATCACATGGTTGATCATAGTCTAGGTTCCACATGCATGTTTTAGCTGAAGGAAGAATACCTTAAACCTGGGTAGTTGAAACCCATGGAATGGGTACCATGCAATATGACTTCAAAGGGTCTTCATTTGCTCACCGAACCTCTCCAATCCTATCACTGCTGCGTTTATGCCCCTGTACACATGCTTGATTCTCTTTCGGAGACATAGCAATCCATAGGTTTTAAGATACTTACTAGTCAGGTACATTCTTAGGCGTTTAATATGGGGTGTTGAGTCCATTTCGTTGAGCAAGGAGTAGCTCTTGTCTATTCCATATTTGGCTTAAGGAACTTTATCTGTGCTCATTTCAATCTCTGGTTTTATGCAGCACCCCAACTCACCTTTACCCTTAAGCAAGAATAAGTTGGTTTTCTAAATTTGAGACCCTGTTCTGTTCTGTAATTCAGTTCCTGTGTAGCCAAGTTTACATTCCGTGTATTACTGATATCTTATGATGTTTCTTTTTCTGTGTGACTTATTTCAGTTAGAATCATCATACCTGAATCCACTCATTGTGCTGCTAAGGGCCTGATGACACAGATTTCATTGCTGAGTGATATTGCTTTGTAAGTAAACACCACAACTTGTTTATCCATTTTTCACTTTCTGCGATGTTGAACTTGTACTGTAAACGAGGTTCTTGTAAACAGAGCCGTTCCAAACTTTGGGGTGGCTGTGTCTTTTTCATTTTAATTTCCCTAAGCTATAGGACCATAAGTGGCAGTGCCCTAGGCTCTGTTGCTTTGTTTTTTAGATGTTTCAGGAAACACCATACACTTCTGCCGAGTGTCTGTTGGCAATTTACATCCCGCCCATCAGCATAACAAGGCTCCCAGTTCTCAATGGCCTGTTGCCTTTCTGGATTTTACACTTTTTTCAGATGACCCTTTTGACCGGGGGGAAGTGAGACTTCATTGTAGTGCAGATTTCCTTTGCAAGCTTGCTTGGTTGGCCAAAAAGGGCGTATGCGTTTTTTCCTGAATATATTCAGGAAAAAACGCATACGCCCTTTTTGGCCAAGTGCATCATTGTGGACGTTCTGCCTCTTTTCCTATGCTTTCAATGCAATTCCAGTCTGCCTCCTGAAATCGGTTTCCTGCAATTCTGCCCCGCTTTCAAGTCCTCTTGGCAGCCTTACTTCAGTCTATTTTTGGACGATAGCTGTCATTTATAACTCTGCAGGTTTGTGAATTACAGTGCCCCTGAGCTCCTTTCTTCAACTGGCTTTCTTGTGACCTGGCCGCAACACCGCAGGATGGCTTCAGGCCCTAATCTGGTTCTGGCCCGGCATGCTGAGCCTTTGGTTAATTCCTCTTCCTGGTGGGAAATGAGAGTTAAATTTGCCTGTTCAGACACCTCCAGCTAGTCTCTCATTGGTTCTCGCTATTCCTGTTCATCTTCCGCAGAAATTGCAAACTGGGCCAAACAGGAGGTTAAAGGGACTGACTCTCCAAGTCGGGAGAGTGTAAGTAAAGCGTCTGGAATGTTGCACCCGAGTACCAGGGGAGGAAAACTGAGACATATTTGAACACGTCTCCCGTTCACATGGTTGATCATACTTGGGTTCCACATGCATGTTTTAGCTGAAGGAAGAATACCTTAAACCTGGAGAGTTGAGACCCGTGGAATGGGTACCATGAAATGACTTCAAAGGGTCTTCATTTGCTCACCGAACCTCTCCAATCCTATCACTGCTGCGTTTATGCCCCTGTACACATGCTTGATTCTCTTTTGGAGACATAGCAATACATAGGTTTTAAGATACTTACTAGTCAGGTACATTCTTAGGCGTTTAATATGGGGTGTTGAGTCCATTTCGTTGAGCAAGGAGTAGCTCTTGTCTATTCCATATTTGGCTTAAGGAACTTTATCTGTGCTCATTTCAATCTCTGGTTTTATGCAGCACCCCAACTCATCTTTCCCCTTAAGCAAGCATAAGTTGGTTTTCTAAATTTGAGACCCTGTTCTGTTTTGGAATGCAGTTCCTGTGTAGCCAAGTTTACATTCCGTGTATTACTGATATCTTATGATGTTTCTTTTTCTGTGTGACTTATTTCAGTTAGAATCATCGTACCTGAATCCACTCATTATGCTGCTACGGGCCTGATGACATAGATTTCATTGCTGAGTGATACTGCATTGTACGTAAGTACCACAAGTTCTTTATCCATTTTTCACTTTCTGTGATATTGAACTTGTACGATAAACGAGGTTCTTGTAAACGGAGGCGTCCCAAACTTTGGGGTGGCTGTGTGTTTTTGATTTTAATTTCCCTAAGCTATAGGACCATAAGTGGAAGTGCCCTAGGTTCTGTTGCTTTGTTTTTTAGATGTTTCAGGAAACACCATACACTTCTCCCGAGTGGTTGTTGGCAATTTACATCCCGCCCATCAGCATAACAAGGCTCCCAGTTCTCCATGGCCTGTCCTGCCTTTCTGGATTTTACACTTTTTTCAGATGGCCCTTTTGACCGGGGGTAAGTGAGACTTCATTCTAGTGCAGATTTCCTTTGCAAGCTTGCTTGTTTGGCCAAAAAGGGCGTATGCGTTTTTTCCTGAATATATTCAGGAAAAAACGCATACGCCCTTTTTGGCCAAGTGCATCATTGTGGACGTTCTGCCTCTTTTCCTATGCTTTCAATGCAATTCCAGTCTACCTCCTGAAATCAGTTTCCTGCAATTCTGCCCCGCTTTCAAGTCCTCTTGGCAGCCTTACTTCAGTCTATTTTTGGACGATAGCTGTCATTTATAACTCTGCAGGTTTGTGAATTACAGTGCCCCTGAGCTCCTTTCTTCAACTCGCTTTCTTGTGACCTGGCCGCAACACCACAGGATGGCTTCAGGCCCTAATCTGGTTCCGGCACGGCACGCTGAGCCTTTGGTTATTTCCTCTTCCTGGTTGGAAATGAGAGTTAAATTTGCCCGTCCAGACACCTCCAGCTAGTCTCTCATTGGTTCTCGCTATTCCTGTTCATCTTCCGCAGAAATTGCAAACTGGGCCAAACAGGAGGTTAAAGGGACTGACTCTCCAAGTGGGGAGAGTGTAAGTAAAGCGTCTGGAATGTTGCACCCGAGTACCAGGGGAGGAAAACTGAGACATATTTGAACACGTCTCCCGATCACATGGTTGATCATACTCTAGGTTCCACATGCATGTTTTAGCTGAAGGAAGAATACCTTAAACCTGGAGAGTTAAGACCCGTGGAATGGGTACCATGCAATAGGACTTCAAAGGGTCTTCATTTGCTCACCGAACCTCTCCAATCCTATCACTGCTGCGTTTATGCCCCTGTACACATGCTTGATTCTCTTTCGGAGACATAGCAATCCATAGGTTTTAAGATACTTACTAGTCAGGTACATTCTTAGGCGTTTAATATGCGGTGTTGAGTCCATTTCGTTGAGCAAGGAGTAGCTCTTGTCTATTCCATATTTGACTTAAGGAACTTTATCTGTGCTCATTTCAATCTCTGGTTTTATGCAGCACCCCAACTCACCTTTACCCTTAAGCAAGCATAAGTTGGTTTTCTAAATTTGAGACCCTGTTCTGTTCTGTAATTCAGTTCCTGTGTAGCCAAGTTTACATTCCGTGTATTACTGATATCTTATGATGTTTCTTTTTCTGTGTGACTTACTTCAGTTAGAATCATCATACCTGAATCCACTCATTGTGCTGCTAAGGGCCTGATGACACAGATTTCATTGCTGAGTGATATTGCTTTGTAAGTAAATACCACAACTTCTTTATCCATTTTTCACTTTCTACGATGTTGAACTTGTACTGTAAACGAGGTTCTTGTAAACCGAGCCGTTCCAAACTTTGGGGTGGCTGTGTTTTTTTGATTTTAATTTCCCTAAGCTATAGGACCATAAGTGGAAGTGCCCTAGGTTCTGTTGCTTTGTTTTTTAGATGTTTCAGGAAACACCATACACTTCTCCCGAGTGTCTGTTGGCAATTTACATCCCGCCCATCAGCATAACAAGGCTCCCAGTTCTCCATGGCCTGTCCTGCCTTTCTGGATTTTACACTTTTTTCAGATGGCCCTTTTGACCGGGGGGAAGTGAGACTTCATTGTAGTGCAGATTTCCTTTGCAAGCTTGCTTGGTTGGCCAAAAAGGGCGTATGCGTTTTTTCCTGAATATATTCAGGAAAAAACGCATACGCCCTTTTTGGCCAAGTGCATCATTGTGGACGTTCTGCCTCTTTTCCTATGCTTTCAATGCAATTCCAGTCTACCTCCTGAAATCGGTTTCCTGCAATTCTGCCCCGCTTTCAAGTCCTCTTGGCAGCCTTACTTCAGTCTATTTTTGGACGATAGCTGTCATTTATAACTCTGCAGGTTTGTGAATTACAGTGCCCCTGAGCTCCTTTCTTCAACTCGCTTTCTTTTGAGCTGGCCGCAACACCGCAGGATGGCTTCAGGCCCTAATCTGGTTCCGGTACGACACGCTGAGCCTTTGGTTAATTCCTCTTCCTGGTGGGAAATGAGAGTTAAATTTGCCCGTCCAGACACCTCCAGCTAGCCTCTCATTGGTTCTCGCTATTCCTGTTCATCTTCCGCAGAAATTGCAAACTGGGCCAAACAGGAGGTTAAAGGCGCTGACTCTCCAAGTGGGGAGAGTGTTAGTAAAACGTCTGGAATGTTGCACCCGAGTACCAGGGGAGGAAATCTGAGACATATTTGAACACGTCTCCCGATCACATGGTTGATCATACTCTAGGTTCCACATGCATGTTTTAGCTGAAGGAAGAATACCTTAAACCTGGGTAGTTGAAACCCGTGGAATGGGTACCATGCAATATGACTTCAAAGGGTCTTCATTTGCTCACCGAACCTCTCCAATCCTATCACTGCTGCGTTTATGCCCCTGTACACATGCTTGATTCTCTTTTGGAGACATAGCAATCCATAGGTTTTAAGATACTTACTAGTCAGGTACATTCTTAGGCGTTTAATATGCGGTGTTGAGTCCATTTCGTTGAGCAAGGAGTAGCTCTTGTCTATTCCATATTTGACTTAAGGAACTTTATCTGTGCTCATTTCAATCTCTGGTTTTATGCAGCACCCCAACTCACCTTTACCCTTAAGCAAGCATAAGTTGGTTTTCTAAATTTGAGACCCTGTTCTGTTCTGTAATTCAGTTCCTGTGTAGCCAAGTTTACATTCCGTGTATTACTGATATCTTATGATGTTTCTTTTTCTGTGTGACTTACTTCAGTTAGAATCATCATACCTGAATCCACTCATTGTGCTGCTAAGGGCCTGATGACACAGATTTCATTGCTGAGTGATATTGCTTTGTAAGTAAATACCACAACTTCTTTATCCATTTTTCACTTTCTACGATGTTGAACTTGTACTGTAAACGAGGTTCTTGTAAACCGAGCCGTTCCAAACTTTGGGGTGGCTGTGTTTTTTTGATTTTAATTTCCCTAAGCTATAGGACCATAAGTGGAAGTGCCCTAGGTTCTGTTGCTTTGTTTTTTAGATGTTTCAGGAAACACCATACACTTCTCCCGAGTGTCTGTTGGCAATTTACATCCCGCCCATCAGCATAACAAGGCTCCCAGTTCTCCATGGCCTGTCCTGCCTTTCTGGATTTTACACTTTTTTCAGATGGCCCTTTTGACCGGGGGGAAGTGAGACTTCATTGTAGTGCAGATTTCCTTTGCAAGCTTGCTTGGTTGGCCAAAAAGGGCGTATGCGTTTTTTCCTGAATATATTCAGGAAAAAACGCATACGCCCTTTTTGGCCAAGTGCATCATTGTGGACGTTCTGCCTCTTTTCCCATGCTTTCAATGCAATTCCAGTCTACCTCCTGAAATCGGTTTCTTGCAATTCTGCCCCGCTTTCAAGTACTCTTGGCAGCCTTACTTCAGTCTATTTTTGGACGATAGCTGTAATTTATAACTCTGCAGGTTTGTGAATTACAGTGCCCCTGAGCTCCTTTCTTCAACTCGCTTTCTTGTGACCTGGCCGCAACACCGCAGGATGGCTTCAGGCCCTAATCTGGTTCTGGTACGACACGCTGAGCCTTTGGTTATTTCCTCTTCCTGGTGGGAAATGAGAGTTAAATTTGCCCGTCCAGACACCTCCAGCTAGCCTCTCATTGGTTCTCGCTATTCCTGTTCATCTTCCGCAGAAATTGCAAACTGGGCCAAACAGGAGGTTAAAGGCGCTGACTCTCCAAGTGGGGAGAGTGTTAGTAAAGCGTCTGGAATGTTGCACCCGAGTACCAGGGGAGGAAATCTGAGACATATTTGAACACGTCTCCCGATCACATGGTTGATCATACTCTAGGTTCCACATGCATGTTTTAGCTGAAGGAAGAATACCTTAAACCTGGGTAGTTGAAACCCGTGGAATGGGTACCATGCAATATGACTTCAAAGGGTCTTCATTTGCTCACCGAACCTCTCCAATCCTATCACTGCTGCGTTTATGCCCCTGTACACCTGCTTGATTCTCTTTCGGAGACATAGCAATCCATAGGTTTTAAGATACTTACAAGTCAGGTACATTCTTAGGCGTTTAATATGCGGTGTTGAGTCCATTTCGTTGAGCAAGGAGTAGCTCTTGTCTATTCCATATTTGGCTTAAGGAACTTTATCTGTGCTCATTTCAATCTCTGGTTTTATGCAGCACCCCAACTCACCTTTACCCTTAAGCAAGCATAAGTTGTTTTTCTAAATTTGAGGCCCTGTTCTGTTCTGTAATTCAGTTCATGTGTAGCCAAGTTTCCATTCCGTGTATTACTGATATCTTATGATGTTTCTTTTTCTGTGTGACTTATTTCAGTTAGAATCATCATACCTGAATCCACTCATTGTGCTGCTAAGGGCCTGATGACATAGATTTCATTGCTGAGTGATATTGCTTTGTAAGTGAATACCACAACTTCTTTATCCATTTTTCACTTTCTGCGATGTTGAACTTGTACTGTAAACGAGGTTCTTGTAAACAGAGCCATTCCAAACTTTGGGGTGGCTGTGTCTTTTTGATTTTAATTTCCCTAAGCTATAGGACCATAAGTGGAAGTGCCCTAGGCTCTGTTGCTTTGTTTTTTAGATGTTTCAGGAAACACCATACACTTCTCCCGAGTGTCTGTTGGCAATTTACATCCCGCCCATCAGCATAACAAGGCTCCCAGTTCTCCATGGCTTGTCCTGCCTTTCTGGATTTTACACTTTTTTCAGATGGCCCTTTTGACCGGGGGGAAGTGAGACTTCATTGTAGTGCACATTTCCTTTGCAAGCTTGCTTGGTTGGCCAAAAAGGGCGTATGCGTTTTTTCCTGAATATATTCAGGAAAAAACGCATACGCCCTTTTTGGCCAAGTGCATCATTGTGGACGTTCTGCCTCTTTTCCTATGCTTTCAATGCAATTCCAGTCTACCTCCTGAAATCGGTTTCCTGCAATTCTGCCCCGCTTTCAAGTCCTCTTGGCAGCCTTACTTCAGTCTATTTTTGGAGGATAGCTGTCATTTATAACTCTGCAGGTTTGTGAATTACAGTGCCCCTGAGCTCCTTTCTTCAACTCGCTTTCTTTTGAGCTGGCCGCAACACCGCAGGATGGCTTCAGACCCTAATCTGGTTCTGGTACGGCACGCTGAGCCTTTGGTTATTTCCTCTTCCTGGTGGGAAATGAGAGTTAAATTTGCCCGTCCAGACACCTCCAGCTAGCCTCTCATTGGTTCTCGCTATTCCTGTTCATCTTCCGCAGAAATTGCAAACTGGGCCAAACAGGAGGTTAAAGGCACTGACTCTCCAAGTGGGGAGAGTGTTAGTAAAGCGTCTGGAATGTTGCACCCGACTACCAAGGGAGGAAAACTGAGACATATTTGAACACGTCTCCCGTTCACATGGTTGATCATACTTGGGTTCCACATGCATGTTTTAGCTGAAGGAAGAATACCTTAAACCTGGGTAGTTGAAACCCGTGGAATGGGTACCATGCAATATGACTTCAAAGGGTCTTCATTTGCTCACCGAACCTCTCCAATCCTATCACTGCTGCGTTTATGCCCCTGTACACATGCTTGATTCTCTTTCGGAGACATAGCAATCCATAGGTTTTAAGATACTTACAAGTCAGGTACATTCTTAGGCGTTTAATATGCGGTGTTGAGTCCATTTCGTTGAGCAAGGAGTAGCTCTTGTCTATTCCATATTTGGCTTAAGGAACTTTATCTGTGCTCATTTCAATCTCTGGTTTTATGCAGCACCCCAACTCACCTTTACCCTTAAGCAAGCATAAGTTGGTTTTCTAAATTTGAGGCCCTGTTCTGTTCTGTAATTCAGTTCCTGTGTAGCCAAGTTTCCATTCCGTGTATTACTGATATCTTATGATGTTTCTTTTTCTGTGTGACTTATTTCAGTTAGAATCATCATACCTGAATCCACTCATTGTGCTGCTAAGGGCCTGATGACATAGATTTCATTGCTGAGTGATATTGCTTTGGAAGTGAATACCACAACTTCTTTATCCATTTTTCACTTTCTGCGATGTTGAACTTGTACTGTAAACGAGGTTCTTGTAAACAGAGCCATTCCAAACTTTGGGGTGGCTGTGTCTTTTTGATTTTAATTTCCCTAAGCTATAGGACCATAAGTGGAAGTGCCCTAGGCTCTGTTGCTTTGTTTTTTAGATGTTTCCGGAAACACCATACACTTCTCCCAAGTGTCTGTTGGCAATTTATATCCCGCCCATCAGCATAACAAGGCTCCCAGTTCTCAATGGCCTGTTGCCTTTCTGGATTTCACACTTTTTTCAGATGGCCCTTTTGACCGGGGGGAAGTGAGACTTCATTGTAGTGCAGATTTCCTTTGCAAGCTTGCTTGGTTGGCCAAAAAGGGCGTATGCGTTTTTTCCTGAATATATTCAGGAAAAAACGCATACGCCCTTTTTGGCCAAGTGCATCATTGTGGACGTTCTGCCTCTTTTCCTATGCTTTCAATGCAATTCCAGTCTACCTCCTGAAATCGGTTTCCTGCAATTCTGCCCCGCTTTCAAGTCCTCTTGGCAGCCTTACTTCAGTCTATTTTTGGACGATAGCTGTCATTTATAACTCTGCAGGTTTGTGAATTACAGTGCCCCTGAGCTCCTTTCTTCAACTCGCTTTCTTGTGACCTGGCCGCAACACCGCAGGATGGCTTCAGGCGCTAATCTGGTTCCGGTACGGCACGCTGAGCCTTTGGTTATTTCCTCTTCCTGGTGGGAAATGAGAGTTAAATTTGCCCGTCCAGACACCTACAGCTAGCCTCTCATTCGTTCTCGCTATTCCTGTTCATCTTCCGCAGAAATTGCAAACTGGGCCAAACAGGAGGTTAAAGGGACTGACTCTCCAAGTGGAGAGAGTGTTAGTAAAGGGTCTGGAATGTTGCACCCGAGTACCAGGGGAGGAAAACTGAGACATATTTGAACACGTCTCCCGTTCACATGGTTGATTATACTTGGGTTCCACATGCATGTTTTAGCTGAAGGTAGAATACCTTAAACCTGGAGAGTTAAGACCCGTGTAATGGGTACCATGCAATATGACTTCAAAGGGTCTTCATTTGCTCACCGAACCTCTCCAATCCTATCACTGCTGTGTTTATGCCCCTGTACACATGCTTGATTCTCTTTCGGAGACATAGCAATCCATAGGTTTTAAGATACTTACTAGTCAGGTACATTCTTAGGCGTTTAATATGCGGTGTTGAGTCCATTTCGTTGAGCAAGGAGTAGCTCTTGTCTATACCATATTTGACTTAAGGAACTTTATCTGTGCTCATTTCAATCTCTGGTTTTATGCAGCACCCCAACTCACCTTTACCCTTAAGCAAGCATAAGTTGGTTTTCTAAATTTGAGACCCTGTTCTGTTCTGTAATTCAGTTCCTGTGTAGCCAAGTTTACATTCCGTGTATTACTGATATCTTATGATGTTTCTTTTTCTGTGTGACTTACTTCAGTTAGAATCATCATACCTGAATCCACTCATTGTGCTGCTAAGGGCCTGATGACACAGATTTCATTGCTGAGTGATATTGCTTTGTAAGTAAATACCACAACTTCTTTATCCATTTTTCACTTTCTGCGATGTTGAACTTGTACTGTAAACGAGGTTCTTGTAAACAGAGCCGTTCCAAACTTTGGGGTGGCTGTGTCTTTTTGATTTTAATTTCCCTAAGCTATAGGACCATAAGTGGAAGTGCCCTAGGTTCTGTTGCTTTGTTTTTTAGATGTTTCAGGAAACACCATACACTTCTCCCGAGTGGTTGTTGGCAATTTACATCCCGCCCATCAGCATAACAAGGCTCCCAGTTCTCCATGGCCTGTCCTGCCTTTCTGGATTTTACACTTTTTTCAGATGGCCCTTTTGACCGGGGGGAAGTGAGACTTCATTGTAGTGCAGATTACCTTTGCCAGCTTGCTTGGTTGGCCAAAAAGGGCGTATGCGTTTTTTCCTGAATATATTCAGGAAAAAACGCATATGCCCTTTTTGGCCAAGTGCATCATTGTGGACGTTCTGCCTCTTTTCCTATGCTTTCAATGCAAATCCAGTCTACCTCCTGAAATCGGTTTCCTGCAATTCTGCCCCGCCTTCAAGTCCTCTTGGCAGCCTTACTTCAGTCTATTTTTGGACGATAGCTGTCATTTATAACTCTGCATGTTTGTGAATTACAGTGCCCCTGAGCTCCTTTCTTCAACTCGCTTTCTTGTGACCTGGCCGCAACACCGCAGGATGGCTTCAGGCCCTAATCTGGTTCCGGCCCGGCATGCTGAGCCTTTGGTTAATTCCTCTTCCTGGTGGGAAATGAGAGTTAAATTTGCCCGTCCAGACACCTCCAGCTAGCCTCTCATTGGTTCTCGCTATTCCTGTTCATCTTCCGCAGAAATTGCAAACTGGGCCAAACAGGAGGTTAAAGGGACTGACTCTCCAAGTGGAGAGAGTGTTAGTAAAGCGTCTGGAATGTTACACCCGAGTACCAGGGGAGGAAAACTGAGACATATTTGAACACGTCTCCCGTTCACATGGTTGATTATACTTGGGTTCCACATGCATGTTTTAGCTGAAGGTAGAATACCTTAAACCTGGAGAGTTAAGACCCGTGTAATGGGTACCATGCAATATGACTTCAAAGGGTCTTCATTTGCTCACCGAACCTCTCCAATCCTATTACTGCTGTGTTTATGCCCCTGTACACATGCTTGATTCTCTTTCGGAGACATAGCAATCCATAGGTTTTAAGATACTTACTAGTCAGGTACATTCTTAGGCGTTTAATATGCGGTGTTGAGTCCATTTCGTTGAGCAAGGAGTAGCTCTTGTCTATTCCATATTTGACTTAAGGAACTTTATCTGTGCTCATTTCAATCTCTGGTTTTATGCAGCACCCCAACTCACCTTTACCCTTAAGCAAGCATAAGTTGGTTTTCTAAATTTGAGACCCTGTTCTGTTCTGTAATTCAGTTCCTGTGTAGCCAAGTTTACATTCCGTGTATTACTGATATCTTATGATGTTTCTTTTTCTGTGTGACTTACTTCAGTTAGAATCATCATACCTGAATCCACTCATTGTGCTGCTAAGGGCCTGATGACACAGATTTCATTGCTGAGTGATATTGCTTTGTAAGTAAATACCACAACTTCTTTATCCATTTTTCACTTTCTGCGATGTTGAACTTGTACTGTAAACGAGGTTCTTGTAAACCGAGCCGTTCCAAACTTTGGGGTGGCTGTGTTTTTTTAATTTTAATTTCCCTAAGCTATAGGACCATAAGTGGAAGTGCCCTAGGTTCTGTTGCTTTGTTTTTTAGATGTTTCAGGAGACACCATACACTTCTCCCGAGTGGTTGTTGGCAATTTACATCCCGCCCATCAGCATAACAAGGCTCCCAGTTCTCCATGGCCTGTCCTGCCTTTCTGGATTTTACACTTTTTTAAGATGGCCCTTTTGACGGGGGGGAAGTGAGACTTCATTGTAGTGCAGATTTCCTTTGCAAGCTTGCTTGGTTGGCCAAAAAGGGCGTATGCGTTTTTTCCTGAATATATTCAGGAAAAAACGCATACGCCCTTTTTGGCCAAGTGCATCATTGTGGACGTTCTGCCTCTTTTCCTATGCTTTCAATGCAATTCCAGTCTACCTCCTGAAATCGGTTTCCTGCAATTCTGCCCCGCTTTCAAGTCCTCTTGGCAGCCTTACTTCAGTCTATTTTTGGACGATAGCTGTCATTTATAACTCTGCAGGTTTGTGAATTACAGTGCCCCTGAGCTCCTTTCTTCAACTCGCTTTCTTTTGAGCTGGCCGCAACACCGCAGGATGGCTTCAGGCCCTAATCTGGTTCCGGTACGGCATGCTGAGCCTTTGGTTATTTCCTCTTCCTGGTGGGAAATGAGAGTTAAATTTGCCCGTCCAGACACCTCCAGCTAGCCTCTCATTGGTTCTCGCTATTCCTGTTCATCTTCCGCAGAAATTGCAAACTGGGCCAAACACGAGGTTAAAGGCACTGACTCTCCAAGTGGGGAGAGTGTTAGTAAAGCGTCTGGAATGTTGCACCCGAGTACCAGGGGAGGAAAACTGAGACATATTTGAACACGTCTCCCGTTCACATGGTTGATCATACTTGGGTTCCACATGCATGTTTTAGCTGAAGGAAGAATACCTTAAACCTGGAGAGTTGAGACCCGTGTAATGGGTACCATGCAATATGACTTCAAAGGGTCTTCATTTGCTCACCGAACCTCTCCAATCCTATCACTGCTGCGTTTATGCCCCTGTACACATGCTTGATTCTCTTTTGGAGACATAGCAATCCATAGGTTTTACGATACTTACTAGTCAGGTACATTCTTAGGCGTTTAATATGCGGTGTTGAGTCCATTTCGTTGAGCAAGGAGTAGCTCTTGTCTATTTCATATTTGACTTAAGGAACTTTATCTGTGCTCATTTCAATCTCTGGTTTTATGCAGCACCCCAACTCACCTTTACCCTTAAGCAAGCATAAGTTGGTTTTCTAAATTTGAGACCCTGTTCTGTTCTGTAATGCAGTTCCTGTGTAGCCAAGTTTACATTCCGTGTATTACTGATATCTTATGATGTTTCTTTTTCTGTGTGACTTACTTCAGTTAGAATCATCATACCTGAATCCACTCATTGTGCTGCTAAGGGCCTGATGACACAGATTTCATTGCTGAGTGATATTGCTTTGTAAGTAAATACCACAACTTCTTTATCCATTTTTCACTTTCTGCGATGTTGAACTTGTACTGTAAACGAGGTTCTTGTAAACAGAGCCGTTCCAAACTTTGGGGTGGCTGTGTCTTTTTGATTTTAATTTCCCTAAGCTATAGGACCATAAGTGGAAGTGCCCTAGGCTCTGTTGCTTTGTTTTTTAGATGTTTCAGGAAACACCATACACTTCTCCTGAGTGTCTGTTGGCAATTTACATCCCGCCCATCAGCATAACAAGGCTCCCAGTTCTCCATGGCCTGTCCTGCCTTTCTGGATTTTACACTTTTTTCAGATGGCCCTTTTGACCGGGGGGAAGTGAGACTTCATTGTAGTGCAGATTTCCTTTGCAAGCTTGCTTGGTTGGCCAAAAAGGGCGTATGCGTTTTTTCCTGAATATATTCAGGAAAAAACGCATACGCCCTTTTTGGCCAAGTGCATCATTGTGGACGTTCTGCCTCTTTTCCCATGCTTTCAATGCAATTCCAGTCTACCTCCTGAAATCGGTTTCCTGCAATTCTGCCCCGCTTTCAAGTCCTCTTGGCAGCCTTACTTCAGTCTATTTTTGGACGATAGCTGTCATTTATAACTCTGCAGGTTTGTGAATTACAGTGCCCCTGAGCTCCTTTCTTCAACTCGCTTTCTTGTGACCTGGCCGCAACACCGCAGGATGGCTTCAGGCCGTAATCTGGTTCCGGCCCGGCATGCTGAGCCTTTGGTTAATTCCTCTTCCTGGTGGGAAATGAGAGTTAAATTTGCCCGTCCAGACACCTCCAGCTAGCCTCTCATTGGTTCTCGCTATTCCTGTTCATCTTCCGCAGAAATTGCAAACTGGGCCAATCAGGAGGTTAAAGGGACTGACTCTCCAAGTGGAGAGAGTGTTAGTAAAGCGTCTGGAATGTTGCACCCGAGTACCAGGGGAGGAAAACTGAGACATATTTGAACACGTCTCCCGTTCACATGGTTGATTATACTTGGGTTCCACATGCATGTTTTAGCTGAAGGTAGAATACCTTAAACCTGGAGAGTTAAGACCCGTGTAATGGGTACCATGCAATATGACTTCAAAGGGTCTTCATTTGCTCACCGAACCTCTCCAATCCTATCACTGCTGCGTTTATGCCCCTGTACACATGCTTGATTCTCTTTCAGAGACATAGCAATCCATAGGTTTTAAGATACTTACTAGTCAGGTACATTCTTAGGCGTTTAATATGCGGTGTTGAGTCCATTTCGTTGAGCAAGGAGTAGCTCTTGTCTATTCCATATTTGACTTAAGGAACTTTATCTGTGCTCATTTCAATCTCTGGTTTTATGCAGCACCCCAACTCACCTTTCCCCTTAAGCAAGCATAAGTTGGTTTTCTAAATTTGAGACCCTGTTCTGTTCTGTAATTCAGTTCCTGTGTAGCCAAGTTTACATTCCGTGTATTACTGATATCTTATGATGTTTCTTTTTCTGTGTGACTTACTTCAGTTAGAATCATCATACCTGAATCCACTCATTGTGCTGCTAAGGGCCTGATGACACAGATTTCATTGCTGAGTGATATTGCTTTGTAAGTAAATACCACAACTTCTTTATCCATTTTTCACTTTCTGCGATGTTGAACTTGTACTGTAAACGAGGTTCTTGTAAACCGAGCCGTTCCGAACTTTGGGGTGGCTGTGTTTTTTTGATTTTAATTTCCCTAAGCTATAGGACCATAAGTGGAAGTGCCCTAGGTTCTGTTGCTTTGTTTTTTAGATGTTTCAGGAAACACCATACACTTTTCCCGAGTGTCTGTTGGCAATTTACATCCCGCCCATCAGCATAACAAGGCTCCCAGTTCTCCATGGCCTGTCCTGCCTTTCTGGATTTTACACTTTTTTCAGATGGCCCTTTTGACCGGGGGGGAAGTGAGACTTCATTGTAGTGCAGATTTCCTTTGCAAGCTTGCTTGGTTGGCCAAAAAGGGCGTATGCGTTTTTTCCTGAATATATTCAGGAAAAAACGCATACGCACTTTTTGGCCAAGTGCATCATTGTGGACGTTCTGCCTCTTTTCCTATGCTTTCAATGCAATTCCAGTCTACCTCCTGAAATCGGTTTCCTGCAATTCTGCCCCGCTTTCAAGTCCTCTTGGCAGCCTTACTTCAGTCTATTTTTGGACGATAGCTGTCATTTATAACTCTGCAGGTTTGTGAATTACAGTGCCCCTGAGCTCCTTTCTTCAACTCGCTTTCTTTTGAGCTGGCCGCAACACTGCAGGATGGCTTCAGGCCCTAATCTGGTTCCGGTACGGCACGCTGAGCCTTTGGTTATTTCCTCTTCCTGGTGGGAAATGAGAGTTAAATTTGCCCGTCCAGACACCTCCAGCTAGCCTCTCATTGGTTCTCGCTATTCCTGTTCATCTTCCGCAGAAATTGCAAACTGGGGCAAACAGGAGGTTAAAGGCACTGACTCTCCAAGTGGGGAGAGTGTTAGTAAAGCGTCTGGAATGTTGCACCCGAGTACCAGGGGAGGAAAACTGAGACATATTTGAACACGTCTCCCGTTCACATGGTTGATCATACTTGGGTTCCACATGCATGTTTTAGCTGAAGGAAGAATAACTTAAACCTGGAGAGTTGAGACCCGTGTAATGGGTACCATGCAATATGACTTCAAAGGGTCTTCATTTGCTCACCGAACCTCTCCAATCCTATCACTGCTGCGTTTATGCCCCTGTACACATGCTTGATTCTCTTTCGGAGACATAGCAATCCATAGGTTTTACGATACTTACTAGTCAGGTACATTCTTAGGCGTTTAATATGCGGTGTTGAGTCCATTTCGTTGAGCAAGGAGTAGCTCTTGTCTATTCCATATTTGACTTAAGGAACTTTATCTGTGCTCATTTCAATCTCTGGTTTTATGCAGCACCCCAACTCACCTTTACCCTTAAGCAAGCATAAGTTGGTTTTCTAAATTTGAGACCCTGTTCTGTTCTGTAATTCAGTTCCTGTGTAGCCAAGTTTACATTCCGTGTATTACTGATATCTTATGATGTTTCTTTTTCTGTGTGACTTATTTCAGTTAGAATCATCATACCTGAATCCACTCATTGTGATGCTAAGGGCCTGATGACATAGATTTCATTGCTGAGTGATATTGCTTTGTAAGTAAATACCACAACTTCTTTATCCATTTTTCACTTTCTGTGATGTTGAACTTGTACTGTAAACGAGGTTCTTGTAAACAGAGGCGTCCCAAACTTTGGGGTGGCTGTGTTTTTGATTTTAATTTCCCTAAGCTATAGGACCATAAGTGGAAGTGCCCTAGGCTCTGTTGCTTTGTTTTTTAGATGTTTCAGGAAACACCATACACTTCTCCCGAGTGGTTGTTGGCAATTTACATCCCGCCCATCAGCATAACAAGGCTCCCAGTTCTCCATGGCCTGTCCTGCCTTTCTGGATTTTACACTTTTTTCAGATGGCCCTTTTGACCGGGGGGGAAGTGAGACTTCATTGTAGTGCAGATTTCCTTTGCAAGCTTGCTTGGTTGGCCAAAAAGGGCGTATGCGTTTTTTCCTGAATATATTCAGGAAAAAACGCATACGCCCTTTTTGGCCAAGTGCATCATTGTGGACGTTCTGCCTCTTTTCCTATGCTTTCAATGCAATTTCAGTCTACCTCCTGAAATCGGTTTCCTGCAATTCTGCCCCGCTTTCAAGTCCTCTTGGCAGCCTTACTTCAGTCTATTTTTGGACGATAGCTGTCATTTATAACTCTGCAGGTTTGTGAATTACAGTGCCCCTGAGCTCCTTTCTTCAACTCGCTTTCTTGTGAGCTGGCCGCAACACCGCAGGATGGCTTCAGGCCCTAATCTGGTTCCGGTACGGCACGCTGAGCCTTTGGTTATTTCCTCTTCCTGGTGGGAAATGAGAGTTAAATTTGCCCGTCCAGACACCTCCAGCTAGTCTCTCATTGGTTCTCGCTATTCCTGTTCATCTTCCGCAGAAATTGCAAACTGGGCCAAACAGGAGGTTAAAGGCGCTGACTCTCCAAGTGGGGAGAGTGTTAGTAAAGCGTCTGGAATGTTGCACCCGAGTACCAGGGGAGGAAAACTGAGACATATTTGAACACGTCTCCCGTTCACATGGTTGATCATACTTGGGTTCCACATGCATGTTTTAGCTGAAGGAAGAATACCTTAAACCTGGAGAGTTAAGACCCGTGTAATGGGTACCATGCAATATGACTTCAAAGGGTCTTCATTTGCTCACCGAACCTCTCCAATCCTATCACTGCTGCGTTTATGCCCCTGTACACATGCTTGATTCTCTTTTGGAGACATAGCAATCCATAGGTTTTACGATACTTACTAGTCAGGTACATTCTTAGGCGTTTAATATGCGGTGTTGAGTCCATTTCGTTGAGCAAGGAGTAGCTCTTGTCTATTCCATATTTGACTTAAGGAACTTTATCTGTGCTCATTTCAATCTCTGGTTTTATGCAGCACCCTAACTCACCTTTACCCTTAAGCAAGCATAAGTTGGTTTTCTAAATTTGAGACCCTGTTCTGTTCTGTAATTCAGTTCCTGTGTAGCCAAGTTTACATTCCGTGTATTACTGATATCTTATGATGTTTCTTTTTCTGTGTGACTTACTTCACTTAGAATCATCATACCTGAATCCACTCATTGTGATGCTAAGGGCCTGATGACACAGATTTCATTGCTGAGTGATATTGCTTTGTAAGTAAATACCACAACTTCTTTATCCATTTTTCACTTTCTGCGATGTTGAACTTGTACTGTAAACGAGGTTCTTGTAAACAGAGGCGTCCCAAACTTTGGGGTGGCTGTGTCTTTTTGATTTTAATTTCCCTAAGCTATAGGACCATAAGTGGCAGTGCCCTAGGCTCTGTTGCTTTGTTTTTTAGATGTTTCAGGAAACACCATACACTTCTCCCGAGTGTCTGTTGGCAATTTACATCCCGCCCATCAGCATAACAAGGCTCCCAGTTCTCCATGGCCTGTCCTGCCTTTCTGGATTTTACACTTTTTTCAGATGGCCCTTTTGACCGGGGGGAAGTGAGACTTCATTGTAGTGCACATTTCCTTTGCAAGCTTGCTTGGTTGGCCAAAACGGGCGTATGCGTTTTTTCCTGAATATATTCAGGAAAAAACGCATACGCCCTTTTTGGCCAAGTGCATCATTGTGGACGTTCTGCCTCTTTTCCTATGCTTTCAATGCAATTCCAGTCTACCTCCTGAAATCGGTTTCCTGCAATTCTGCCCCGCTTTCAAGTCTTCTTGGCAGCCTTACTTCAGTCTATTTTTGGACGATAGCTGTCATTTATAACTCTGCAGGTTTGTGAATTACAGTGCCCCTGAGCTCCTTTCTTCAACTCGCTTTCTTGTGACCTGGCCGCAACACCGCAGGATGGCTTCAGGCCCTAATCTGGTTCCGGCCCGGCATGCTGAGCCTTTGGTTAATTCCTCTTCCTGGTGGGAAATGAGAGTTAAATTTGCCCGTCCAGACACCTCCAGCTAGCCTCTCATTGGTTCTCGCTATTGCTGTTCATCTTCCGCAGAAATTGCAAACTGGGCCAATCAGGAGGTTAAAGGGACTGACTCTCCAAGTGGAGAGAGTGTTAGTAAAGCGTCTGGAATGTTGCACCCGAGTACCAGGGGAGGAAAACTGAGACATATTTGAACACGTCTCCCGTTCACATGGTTGATTATACTTGGGTTCCACATGCATGTTTTAGCTGAAGGTAGAATACCTTAAACCTGGAGAGTTAAGACCCGTGTAATGGGTACCATGCAATATGACTTCAAAGGGTCTTCATTTGCTCACCGAACCTCTCCAATCCTATCACTGCTGCGTTTATGCCCCTGTACACATGCTTGATTCTCTTGCAGAGACATAGCAATCCATAGGTTTTAAGATACTTACTAGTCAGGTACATTCTTAGGCGTTTAATATGCGGTGTTGAGTCCATTTCGTTGAGCAAGGAGTAGCTCTTGTCTATTCCATATTTGACTTAAGGAACTTTATCTGTGCTCATTTCAATCTCTGGTTTTATGCAGCACCCCAACTCACCTTTCCCCTTAAGCAAGCATAAGTTGGTTTTCTAAATTTGAGACCCTGTTCTGTTCTGTAATTCAGTTCCTGTGTAGCCAAGTTTACATTCCGTGTATTACTGATATCTTATGATGTTTCTTTTTCTGTGTGACTTATTTCAGTTAGAATCATCATACCTGAATCCACTCATTGTGCTGCTAAGGGCCTGATGACACAGATTTCATTGCTGAGTGATATTGCTTTGTAAGTAAATACCACAACTTCTTTATCCATTTTTCACTTTCTGCGATGTTGAACTTGTACTGTAAACGAGGTTCTTCTAAACCGAGCCGTTCCGAACTTTGGGGTGGCTGTGTTTTTTTGATTTTAATTTCCCTCAGCTATAGGACCATAAGTGGAAGTGCCCTAGGTTCTGTTGCTTTGTTTTTTAGATGTTTCAGGAAACACCATACACTTTTCCCGAGTGTCTGTTGGCAATTTACATCCCGCCCATCAGCATAACAAGGCTCCCAGTTCTCCATGGCCTGTCCTGCCTTTCTGGATTTTACACTTTTTTCAGATGGCCCTTTTGACCGGGGGGGAAGTGAAACTTCATTGTAGTGCAGATTTCCTTTGCAAGCTTGCTTGGTTGGCCAAAAAGGGCGTATGCGTTTTTTCCTGAATATATTCAGGAAAAAACGCATACGCACTTTTTGGCCAAGTGCATCATTGTGGACGTTCTGCCTCTTTTCCTATGCTTTCAATGCAATTCCAGTCTACCTCCTGAAATCGGTTTCCTGCAATTCTGCCCCGCTTTCAAGTCCTCTTGGCAGCCTTACTTCAGTCTATTTTTGGACGATAGCTGTCATTTATAACTCTGCAGGTTTGTGAATTACAGTGCCCCTGAGCTCCTTTCTTCAACTCGCTTTCTTTTGAGCTGGCCGCAACACCGCAGGATGGCTTCAGGCCCTAATCTGGTTCCGGTACGGCACGCTGAGCCTTTGGTTATTTCCTCTTCCTGGTGGGAAATGAGAGTTAAATTTGCTCGTCCAGACACCTCCAGCTAGCCTCTCATTGGTTCTCGCTATTCCTGTTCATCTTCCGCAGAAATTGCAAACTGGGCCAAACAGGAGGTTAAAGGCACTGACTCTCCAAGTGGGGAGAGTGTTAGTAAAGCGTCTGGAATGTTGCACCCGAGTACCAGGGGAGGAAAACTGAGACATATTTGAACACGTCTCCCGTTCACATGGTTGATCATACTTGGGTTCCACATGCATGTTTTAGCTGAAGGAAGAATACCTTAAACCTTGAGAGTTGAGACCCGTGGAATGGGTACCATGCAATATGACTTCAAAGGGTCTTCATTTGCTCACCGAACCTCTCCAATCCTATCACTGCTGCGTTTATGCCCCTGTACACATGCTTGATTCTCTTTTGGAGACATAGCAATCCATAGGTTTTACGATACTTACTAGTCAGGTACATTCTTAGGCGTTTAATATGCGGTGTTGAGTCCATTTCGTTGAGCAAGGAGTAGCTCTTGTCTATTCCATATTTGACTTAAGGAACTTTATCTGTGCTCATTTCAATCTCTGGTTTTATGCAGCACCCCAACTCACCTTTACCCTTAAGCAAGCATAAGTTGGTTTTCTGAATTTGAGACCCTGTTCTGTTCTGTAATTCAGTTCCTGTGTAGCCAAGTTTACATTCCGTGTATTACTGATATCTTATGATGTTTCTTTTTCTGTGTGACTTATTTCAGTTAGAATCATCATACCTGAATCCACTCATTGTGCTGCTAAGGGCCTGATGACACAGATTTCATTGCTGAGTGATATTGCTTTGTAAGTAAATACCACAACTTCTTTATCCATTTTTCACTTTCTGCGATGTTGAACTTGTACTGTAAACGAGGTTCTTGTAAACAGAGGCGTCCCAAACTTTGGGGTGGCTGTGTCTTTTTGATTTTAATTTCCCTAAGCTATAGGACCATAAGTGGCAGTGCCCTAGGCTCTGTTGCTTTGTTTTTTAGATGTTTCAGGAAACACCATACACTTCTCCCGAGTGTCTGTTGGCAATTTACATCCCGCCCATCAGCATAACAAGGCTCCCAGTTCTCCATGGCCTGTCCTGCCTTTCTGGATTTTACACTTTTTTCAGATGGCCCTTTTGACCGGGGGGAAGTGAGACTTCATTGTAGTGCAGATTTCCTTTGCAAGCTTGCTTGGTTGGCCAAAAAGGGCGTATGCGTTTTTTCCTGAATATATTCAGGAAAAAACGCATACGCCCTTTTTGGCCAAGTGCATCATTGTGGACGTTCTGCCTCTTTTCCTATGCTTTCAATGCAATTCCAGTCTACCTCCTGAAATCGGTTTCCTGCAATTCTGCCCCGCTTTCAAGTCCTCTTGGCAGCCTTACTTCAGTCTATTTTTGGACGATAGCTGTCATTTATAACTCTGCAGGTTTGTGAATTACAGTGCCCCTGAGCTCCTTTCTTCAACTCGCTTTCTTTTGAGCTGGCCGCAACACCGCAGGATGGCTTCAGGCCCTAATCTGGTTCCGGCACGGCACGCTGAGCCTTTGGTTAATTCCTCTTCCTGGTGGGAAATGAGAGTTAAATTTGCCCGTCCAGACACCTCCAGCTAGCCTCTCATTGGTTCTCGCTATTCCTGTTCATCTTCCGCAGAAATTGCAAACTGGGCCAAACAGGAGGTTAAAGGGACTGACTCTCCAAGTGGGGAGAGTGTTAGTAAAGCGTCTGGAATGTTGCACCCGAGTACCAGGGGAGGAAAACTGAGACATATTTGAACACGTCTCCCGATCACATGGTTGATCATACTCTAGGTTCCACATGCATGTTTTAGCTGAAGGAAGAATACCTTAAACCTGGGTAGTTGAAACCCGTGGAATGGGTACCATGCAATATGACTTCAAAGGGTCTTCATTTGCTCACCGAACCTCTCCAATCCTATCACTGCTGCGTTTATGCCCCTGTACACATGCTTGATTCTCTTTCGGAGACATAGCAATCCATAGGTTTTAAGATACTTACTAGTCAGGTACATTCTTAGGCGTTTAATATGCGGTGTTGAGTCCATTTCGTTGAGCAAGGAGTAGCTCTTGTCTATTCCATATTTGACTTAAGGAACTTTATCTGTGCTCATTTCAATCTCTGGTTTTATGCAGCACCCCAACTCACCTTTACCCTTAAGCAAGCATAAGTTGGTTTTCTGAATTTGAGGCCCTGTTCTGTTCTGTAATTCAGTTCCTGTGTAGCCAAGTTTACATTCCGTGTATTACTGATATCTTATGATGTTTCTTTTTCTGTGTGACTTATTTCAGTTAGAATCATCATACCTGAATCCACTCATTGTGCTGCTAAGGGCCTGATGACACAGATTTCATTGCTGAGTGATATTGCTTTGTAAGTAAATACCACAACTTCTTTATCCATTTTTCACTTTCTGCGATGTTGAACTTGTACTGTAAACGAGGTTCTTGTAAACAGAGGCGTCCCAAACTTTGGGGTGGCTGTGTCTTTTTGATTTTAATTTCCCTAAGCTATAGGACCATAAGTGGCAGTGCCCTAGGCTCTGTTGCTTTGTTTTTTAGATGTTTCAGGAAACACCATACACTTCTCCCGAGTGTCTGTTGGCAATTTACATCCCGCCCATCAGCATAACAAGGCTCCCAGTTCTCCATGGCCTGTCCTGCCTTTCTGGATTTTACACTTTTTTCAGATGGCCCTTTTGACCGGGGGGAAGTGAGACTTCATTGTAGTGCAGATTTCCTTTGCAAGCTTGCTTGGTTGGCCAAAAAGTGCGTATGCGTTTTTTCCTGAATATATTCAGGACAAAACGCATACGCCCTTTTTGGCCAAGTGCATCATTGTGGACGTTCTGCCTCTTTTCCTATGCTTTCAATGCAATTCCAGTCTACCTCCTGAAATCGGTTTCCTGCAATTCTGCCCCGCTTTCAAGTCCTCTAGGCAGCCTTACTTCAGTCTATTTTTGGACGATAGCTGTCATTTATAACTCTGCAGGTTTGTGAATTACAGTGCCCCTGAGCTCCTTTCTTCAACTCGCTTTCTTGTGACCTGGCCGCAACACCGCAGGATGGCTTCAGGCCCTAATCTGGTTCCGGCCCGGCATGCTGAGCCTTTGGTTAATTCCTCTTCCTGGTGGGAAATGAGAGTTAAATTTGCCCGTCCAGACACCTCCAGCTAGCCTCTCATTGGTTCTCGCTATTCCTGTTCATCTTCCGCAGAAATTGCAAACTGGGCCAATCAGGAGGTTAAAGGGACTGACTCTCCAAGTGGAGAGAGTGTTAGTAAAGCGTCTGGAATGTTGCACCCGAGTACCAGGGGAGGAAAACTGAGACATATTTGAACACGTCTCCCGTTCACATGGTTGATTATACTTGGGTTCCACATGCATGTTTTAGCTGAAGGTAGAATACCTTAAACCTGGAGAGTTAAGACCCGTGTAATGGGTACCATGCAATATGACTTCAAAGGGTCTTCATTTGCTCACCGAACCTCTCCAATCCTATCACTGCTGCGTTTATGCCCCTGTACACATGCTTGATTCTCTTTCAGAGACATAGCAATCCATAGGTTTTAAGATACTTACTAGTCAGGTACATTCTTAGGCGTTTAATATGCGGTGTTGAGTCCATTTCGTTGAGCAAGGAGTAGCTCTTGTCTATTCCATATTTGACTTAAGGAACTTTATCTGTGCTCATTTCAATCTCTGGTTTTATGCAGCACCCCAACTCACCTTCCCCCTTAAGCAAGCATAAGTTGGTTTTCTAAATTTGAGACCCTGTTCTGTTCTGTAATTCAGTTCCTGTGTAGCCAAGTTTACATTCCGTGTATTACTGATATCTTATGATGTTTCTTTTTCTGTGTGACTTACTTCAGTTAGAATCATCATACCTGAATCCACTCATTGTGCTGCTAAGGGCCTGATGACACAGATTTCATTGCTGAGTGATATTGTTTTGTAAGTAAATACCACAACTTCTTTATCCATTTTTCACTTTCTGCGATGTTGAACTTGTACTGTAAACGAGGTTCTTGTAAACCGAGCCGTTCCGAACTTTGGGGTGGCTGTGTTTTTTTGATTTTAATTTCCCTAAGCTATAGGACCATAAGTGGAAGTGCCCTAGGTTCTGTTGTTTTGTTTTTTAGATGTTTCAGGAAACACCATACACTTTTCCCGAGTGTCTGTTGGCAATTTACATCCCGCCCATCAGCATAACAAGGCTCCCAGTTCTCCATGGCCTGTCCTGCCTTTCTGGATTTTACACTTTTTTCAGATGGCCCTTTTGACCGGGGGGGAAGTGAGACTTCATTGTAGTGCAGATTTCCTTTGCAAGCTTGCTTGGTTGGCCAAAAAGTGCGTATGCGTTTTTTCCTGAATATATTCAGGAAAAAACGCATACGCACTTTTTGGCCAAGTGCATCATTGTGGACGTTCTGCCTCTTTTCCTATGCTTTCAATGCAATTCCAGTCTACCTCCTGAAATCGGTTTCCTGCAATTCTGCCCCGCTTTCAAGTCCTCTTGGCAGCCTTACTTCAGTCTATTTTTGGACGATAGCTGTCATTTATAACTCTGCAGGTTTGTGAATTACAGTGCCCCTGAGCTCCTTTCTTCAACTCGCTTTCTTTTGAGCTGGCCGCAACACCGCAGGATGGCTTCAGGCCCTAATCTGGTTCTGGTACGGCACGCTGAGCCTTTGGTTATTTCCTCTTCCTGGTGGGAAATGAGAGTTAAATTTGCTCGTCCAGACACCTCCAGCTAGCCTCTCATTGGTTCTCGCTATTCCTGTTCATCTTCCACAGAAATTGCAAACTGGGCCAAACAGGAGGTTAAAGGCACTGACTCTCCAAGTGGGGAGAGTGTTAGTAAAGCGTCTGGAATGTTGCACCCGAGTACCAGGGGAGGAAAACTGAGACATATTTGAACACGTCTCCCGTTCACATGGTTGATCATACTTGGGTTCCACATGCATGTTTTAGCTGAAGGAAGAATACCTTAAACCTGGAGAGTTGAGACCCGTGGAATGGGTACCATGCAATATGACTTCAAAGGGTCTTCATTTGCTCACCGAACCTCTCCAATCCTATCACTGCTGCGTTTATGCCCCTGTACACATGCTTGATTCTCTTTTGGAGACATAGCAATCCATAGGTTTTACGATACTTACTAGTCAGGTACATTCTTAGGCGTTTAATATGCGGTGTTGAGTCCATTTCGTTGAGCAAGGAGTAGCTCTTGTCTATTCCATATTTGACTTAAGGAACTTTATCTGTGCTCATTTCAATCTCTGGTTTTATGCAGCACCCCAACTCACCTTTACCCTTAAGCAAGCATAAGTTGGTTTTCTGAATTTGAGGCCCTGTTCTGTTCTGTAATTCAGTTCCTGTGTAGCCAAGTTTACATTCCGTGTATTACTGATATCTTATGATGTTTCTTTTTCTGTATGACTTATTTCAGTTAGAATCATCATACCTGAATCCACTCATTGTGCTGCTAAGGGCCTGATGACACAGATTTCATTGCTGAGTGATATTGCTTTGTAAGTAAATACCACAACTTCTTTATCCATTTTTCACTTTCTGCGATGTTGAACTTGTACTGTAAACGAGGTTCTTGTAAACAGAGGCGTCCCAAACTTTGGGGTGGCTGTGTCTTTTTGATTTTAATTTCCCTAAGCTATAGGACCATAAGTGGCAGTGCCCTAGGCTCTGTTGCTTTGTTTTTTAGATGTTTCAGGAAACACCATACACTTCTCCCGAGTGTCTGTTGGCAATTTACATCCCGCCCATCAGCATAACAAGGCTCCCAGTTCTCCATGGCCTGTCCTGCCTTTCTGGATTTTACACTTTTTTCAGATGGCCCTTTTGACCGGGGGGAAGTGAGACTTCATTGTAGTGCACATTTCCTTTGCAAGCTTGCTTGGTTGGCCAAAAAGGGCGTATTCATTTTTTCCTGAATATATTCAGGAAAAAACGCATACGCCCTTTTTGGCCAAGTGCATCATTGTGGACGTTCTGCCTCTTTTCCTATGCTTTCAATGCAATTCCAGTCTACCTCCTGAAATCAGTTTCCTGCAATTCTGCCCCGCTTTCAAGTCCTCTTGGCAGCCTTACTTCAGTCTATTTTTGGACGATAGCTGTCATTTATAACTCTGCAGGTTTGTGAATTACAGTGCCCCTGAGCTCCTTTCTTCAACTCGCTTTCTTTTGAGCTGGCCGCAACACCGCAGGATGGCTTCAGGCCCTAATCTGGTTCCGGCACGACACACTGAGCCTTTGGTTATTTCCTCTTCCTGGTGGGAAATGAGAGTTAAATTTGCCCGTCCAGACACCTCCAGCTAGTCTCTCATTGGTTCTCGCTATTCCTGTTCATCTTCCGCAGAAATTGCAAACTGGGCCAAGCAGGAGGTTAAAGGCGCTGACTCTCCAAGTGGGGAGAGTGTTAGTAAAGCATCTGGAATGTTGCACCCGAGTACCAGGGGAGGAAAACTGAGACATATTTGAACACGTCTCCCGTTCACATGGTTGATCATACTTGGGTTCCACATGCATGTTTTAGCTGAAGGTAGAATACCTTAAACCTGGAGAGTTGAGACCCGTGTAATGGGTACCATGCAATAGGACTTCAAAGGGTCTTCATTTGCTCACCGAACCTCTCCAATCCTATCACTGCTGCGTTTATGCCCCTGTACACATGCTTGATTCTCTTTCGGAGACATAGCAATCCATAGGTTTTCCGATACTTACTAGTCAGGTACATTCTTAGGCGTTTAATATGCGGTGTTGAGTCCATTTCGTTGAGCAAGGAGTAGCTCTTGTCTATTCCATATTTGACTTAAGGAACTTTATCTGTGCTCATTTCAATCTCTGGTTTTATGCAGCACCCCAACTCACCTTTCCCCTTAAGCAAGCATAAGTTGGTTTTCTAAATTTGAGACCCTGTTCTGTTCTGTAATTCAGTTCCTGTGTAGCCAAGTTTACATTCCGTGTATTACTGATATCTTATGATGTTTCTTTTTCTGTGTGACTTACTTCAGTTAGAATCATCATACCTGAATCCACTCATTGTGATGCTAAGGGCCTGATGACATAGATTTCATTGCTGAGTGATATTGCTTTGTAAGTAAATACCACAACTTCTTTATCCATTTTTCACTTTCTGCGATGTTGAACCTGTACTGTAAACGAGGTTCTTGTAAACAGAGGCGTCCCAAACTTTGGGGTGGCTGTGTCTTTTTGATTTTAATTTCCCTAAGCTATAGGACCATAAGTGGCCGTGCCCTAGGCTCTGTTGCTTTGTTTTTTAGATGTTTCAGGAAACACCATACACTTCTCCCGAGTGTCTGTTGGCAATTTACATCCCGCCCATCAGCATAACAAGGCTCCCAGTTCTCCATGGCCTGTCCTGCCTTTCTGGATTTTACACTTTTTTCAGATGGCCCTTTTGACCGGGGGGAAGTGAGACTTCATTGTAGTGCAGATTTCCTTTGCAAGCTTGCTTGGTTGGCCAAAAAGGGCGTATGCGTTTTTTCCTGAATATATTCAGGAAAAAACGCATACGCCCTTTTTGGCCAAGTGCATCATTGTGGACGTTCTGCCTCTTTTCCTATGCTTTCAATGCAATTCCAGTCTACCTCCTGAAATCGGTTTCCTGCAATTCTGCCCCGCTTTCAAGTCCTCTTGGCAGCCTTACTTCAGTCTATTTTTGGACGATAGCTGTCATTTATAACTCTGCAGGTTTGTGAATTACAGTGCCCCTGAGCTCCTTTCTTCAACTCGCTTTCTTGTGACCTGGCCGCAACACCGCAGGATGGCTTCAGGCCCTAATCTGGTTCCAGTACAGCACGCTGATCCTTTGGTTATTTCCTCTTCCTGGTGGGAAATGAGAGTTAAATTTGCCCGTCCAGACACCTCCAGCTAGCCTCTCATTGGTTCTCGCTATTCCTGTTCATCTTCCGCAGAAATTGCAAACTGTGCCAAACAGGAGGTTAAAGGCGCTGACTCTCCAAGTGGGGAGAGTGTTAGTAAAGCGTCTGGAATGTTGCACCCGAGTACCAGGGGAGGAAAACTGAGACATATTTGAACACGTCTCCCGATCACATGGTTGATCATACTCTGGGTTCCACATGCATGTTTTAGCTGAAGGAAGAATACCTAAAACCTGGGTAGTTGAAACCCGTGGAATGGCTACCATGCAATATGACTTCAAAGGGTCTTCATTTGCTCACCGAACCTCTCCAATCCTATCATGCTGCGTTTATGCCCCTGTACACATGCTTAATTCTCTTTCGGAAACATAGCAATCCATAGGTTTTAAGATACTTACTAGTCAGGTACATTCTTAGGTGTTTAATATGCGGTGTTGAGTCCATTTCGTTGAGCAAGGAGTAGCTCTTGTCTATTCCATATTTGGCTTAAGGATCTTTATTTGTGCTCATTTCAATCTCTGGTTTTATGCAGCAACCCAACTCACCTTTCCCCTTAAGCAAGCATAAGTTGGTTTTCTAAATTTGAGAACCTGTTCTGTTTTGGAATTCAGTTCCTATGTAGCCAAGTTTACATTCCGTGTATTAGTGATATCTTATGATGTTTCTTTTTCTGTGTGACATATTTCAGTTAGAATCATCGTACCTGAAACTACTCATTATGCTGCTACGGGCCTGATGACATATATTTCATTGCTGAGTGATACTGCATTGTACGTAAGTACCACAAGTTCTTTATCCATTTTTCACTTTCTGTGATATTGAACTTGTACGGTAAACGAGGTTCTTGTAAACGGAAGCTTGCCAAACTTTGGGGTGGCTGTGTTTTTGATTTTAATTTCCCTAAGCTATAGGACCATAAGTGGAAGTGCCCTAGGCTCTGTTGCTTTGTTTTTTAGATGTTTCAGGAAACACCATACACTTCTCCCGACTGTCTGTTGGCAATTTACATCCCGCCCATCAGCATAACAAGGCTCCCAGTTCTCCATGGCCTGTTGCCTTTCTGGATTTTACACTTTTTTCAGATGGCCCTTTTGACCGGGGGGAAGTGAGACTTCATTGTAGTGCAGATTTCCTTTGCAAGCTTGCTTGGTTGGCCAAAAAGGGCGTATGCGTTTTTTCCTGAATATATTCAGGAAAAAACGCATACGCCCTTTTTGGCCAAGTGCATCATTGTGGACGTTCTGCCTCTTTTCCTATGCTTTCAATGCAATTCCAGTCTACCTCCTGAAATCGGTTTCCTGCAATTCTGCCCCGCTTTCAAGTCCTCTTGGCAGCCTTACTTCAGTCTATTTTTGGACGATAGCTGTCATTTATAACTCTGCAGTTTTGTGAATTACAGTGCCCCTGAGCTCCTTTCTTCAACTCACTTTCTTGTGACCTGGCCGCAACACCGCAGGATGGCTTCAGGCCCTAATCTGGTTCCGGCCCGGCATGCTGAGCCTTTGGTTAATTCCTCTTCCTGGTGGGAAATGAGAGTTAAATTTGCCCGTCCAGACACCTCCAGCTAGCCTCTCATTGGTTCTTGCTATTCCTGTCCATCTTCCGCAGAAATTGCAAACTGGGCCAAACAGGAGGTTAAAGGCACTGACTCTCCAAGTCGGGAGAGTGTTAGTAAAGCGTCTGGAATGTTGCACCCGAGTACCAGGGTACAAAAACTGAGACATATTTGAACACGTCTCCCGTTCACATGGTTGATCATACTCTGTGTTCCACATGCATGTTTTAGCTGAAGGTAGAATACCTTAAACCTGGAGAGTTAAGACCCGTGGAATGGGTACCATGCAATATGACTTCAAAGGGTCTTCATTTGCTCACCGAACCTCTCCAATCCTATCACTGCTGCGTTTATGCCCCTGTACACACGCTTGATTCTCTTTTGGAGACATAGCAATCCATAGGTTTTAAGATACTTACTAGTCAGGTACATTCTTAGGCGTTTAATATGGGGTTTTGAGTCCATTTCGTTGAGCAAGGAGTAGCTCTTGTCCATTCCATATTTGGCTTAAGGAACTTTATCTGTGCTCATTTCAATCTCTGGTTTTATGCAGCACCCCAACTCACCTTTCCCCTTAAGCAAGCATAAGTTGGTTTTCTAAATTTGAGACCCTGTTCTGTTCTGTAATTCAGTTCCTGTGTAGCCAAGTTTCCATTCCGTGTATTACTGATATCTTATGATGTTTCTTTTTCTGTGTGACTTATTTCAGTTAGAATCATCGTACCTGAATCCACTCATTATGCTGCTACGGGCCTGATGACATAGATTTCATTGCTGAGTGATACTGTATTGTACGTAAGTACCACAAGTTCTTTATCCATTTTTCACTTTCTGTGATATAGAACTTGTACGGTAAACGAGGTTCTTGTAAACGGAGGCGTCCCAAACTTTGGGGTGGCTGTGTCTTTTTGATTTTAATTTCCCTAAGCTATAGGACCATAAGTGGAAGTGCCCTAGGCTCTGTTGCTTTGTTTTTTAGATGTTTCAGGAAACACCATACACTTCTCCTGAGTGTCTGTTGGCAATTTACATCCCGCCCATCAGCATAACAAGGCTCCCAGTTCTCCATGGCCTGTCCTGCCTTTCTGGATTTTACACTTATTTCAGATGGCCCTTTTGACCGGGGAGAAGTGAGACTTCATTGTAAAGCAGATTTCCTTTGCAAGATTGCTTGGTTGGCCGAAAAGGGCGTATGCGTTTTTTCCTGAATATATTCAGGAAAAAACGCATACGCCCTTTTTGGCCAAGTGCATCATTGTGGACGTTCTGCCTCTTTTCCTATGCTTTCAATGCATTTCCAGTCTACCTCCTGAAATCAGTTTCCTGCAATTCTGTCCCGCTTTCAAGTCCTCTTGGCACCCTTACTTCAGTCTATTTTTGGACAATAGCTGTCATTTATAACTCTGCAGGTTTGTGAATTACAGTGCCCCTGAGCTCCTTTCTTCAACTCGCTTTCTTTTCAGCTGGCCCCAACACCGCAGGATGGCTTCAGGCCCTAATCTGGTTCCGGCACGGCACGCTGAGCCTTTGGTTAATTCCTCTTCCAGGTGGGAAATGAGAGTTAAATTTGCCCGTCCAGACACCTCCAGCTAGCCTCTCATTGGTTCTCGCTATTCCTGTTCATCTTCCGCAGAAATTGCAAACTGGGCCAAACAGGAGGTTAAAGGGACTGACTCTCCAAGTGGGGAGAGTGTTAGTAAAGCGTCTGGATTGTTGCACCCGAGTACCAGGGTACGAAAACTGAGACATATTTGAACACGTCTCCCGATCACATGGTTGATCATACTCTAGGTTCCACATGCATGTTTTAGCTGAAGGAAGAATACCTTAAACCTGGGTAGTTGAAACCCGTGGAATGGGTACCATGCAATATGACTTCAAAGGGTCTTCATTTGCTCACCGAACCTCTCCAATCCTATCACTGCTGCGTTTATGCCCCTGTACACATGCTTGATTCTCTTTCGGAGACATAGCAATCCATAGGTTTTAAGATACTTACTAGTCAGGTACATTCTTAGGCGTTTAATATGCGGTGTTGAGTCCATTTCGTTGAGCAAGGAGTAGCTCTTGTCTATTCCATATTTGGCTTAAGGAACTTTATCTGTGCTCATTTCAATCTCTGGTTTTATGCAGCACCCCAACTCACCTTTCCCTTTAAGCAAGCATAAGTTGGTTTTCTAAATTTGAGACCCTGTTCTGTTTTGGAATTCTGTTCCTGTGTAGCCAATTTTCCATTCCGTGTATTACTGATATCTTATGATGTTTCTTTTTCTGTGTGACTTATTTCAGTTAGAATCATCATACCTGAATCCACTCATTGTGCTGCTAAGGGCCTGATGACATAGATTTCATTGCTGAGTGATATTGCTTTGTAAGTGAATACCACAACTTCTTTATCCATTTTTCACTTTCTGCGATGTTGAACTTGTACTGTAAACGAGGTTCTTGTAAACAGAGCCGTTCCAAACTTTGGCGTGACTGTGTCTTTTTGATTTTAATTTCCCTAAGCTATAGGACCATAAGTGGAAGTGCCCTAGGCTCTGTTGCTTTGTTTTTTAGATGTTTCAGGAAACACCATACACTTCTCCCAAGTGTCTGTTGGCAATTTACATCCCGCCCATCAGCATAACAAGGCTCCCAGTTCTCCATGGCCTGTCCTGCCTTTCTGGATTTTACACTTTTTTCAGATGGCCCTTTTGACCGGGGGGAAGTGAGACTTCATTGTAGTGCAGATTTCCTTTGCAAGCTTGCTTGGTTGGCCAAAACGGGCGTATGCGTTTTTTCCTGAATATATTCAGGAAAAAACGCATACGCCCTTTTTGGCCAAGTGCATCATTGTGGACGTTCTGCCTCTTTTCCTATGCTTTCAATGCAATTCCAGTCTACCTCCTGAAATCGGTTTCCTGCAATTCTGCCCCGCTTTCAAGTCCTCTTGACAGCCTTACTTCAGTCTATTTTTGGACGATAGCTGTCATTTATAACTCTGCAGGTTTGTGAATTACAGTGCCCCTGAGCTCCTTTCTTCAACTCGCTTTCTTTTGAGCTGGCCGCAACACCGCAGGATGGCTTCAGGCCCTAATCTGGTTCCGGCACGGCACGCTGAGCCTTTGGTTAATTCCTCTTCCTGGTGGGAAATGAGAGTTAAATTTGCCCGTCCAGACACCTCAAGCTAGCCTCTCATTGGTTCTCGCTATTCCTGTTCATCTTCCGCAGAAATTGCAAACTGGGCCAAACAGGAGGTTAAAAGCGCTGACTCTCCAAGTCGGGAGAGTGTTAGTAAAGCGTCTGGAATGTTGCACCCGAGTACCAGGGGAGGAAAACTGAGACATATTTGAACACGTCTCCCAATCACATGGTTGATCATACTTGGGTTCCACATGCATGTTTTAGCTGAAGGAAGAATACCTTAAACCTGGAGAGTTGAGACCCGTGGAATGGGTACCATGCAATATGACTTCAAAGGGTCTTCATTTGCTCACCGAACCTCTCCAATCCTATCACTGCTGCGTTTATGCCCCTGTACACATGCTTGATTCTCTTTCGGAGACATAGCAATCCATAGGTTTTAAGATACTTACTAGTCAGGTACATTCTTAGGCGTTTAATATGCGGTGTTGAGTCCATTTCGTTGAGCAAGGAGTAGCTCTTGTCTATTCCATATTTGGCTTAAGGAACTTTATCTGTGCTCATTTCAATCTCTGGTTTTATGCAGCACCCCAACTCACCTTTCCCCTTAAGCAAGCATAAGTTGGTTTTCTGAATTTGAGACCCTGTTCTGTTCTGTAATTCAGTTCCTGTGTAGCCAAGTTTACATTCCGTGTATTACTGATATCTTATGATGTTTCTTTTTCTGTGTGACTTATTTCAGTTAGAATCATCATACCTGAATCCACTCATGTGCTGCTAAGGGCCTGATGACACAGATTTCATTGCTGAGTGATATTGCTTTGTAAGTAAATACCACAAGTTCTTTATCCATTTTTCACTTTCTGCGATGTTGAACTTGTACTGTAAACGAGGTTCTTGTAAACAGAGCCGTTCCAAACTTTGGGGTGGCTGTGTCTTTTTGATTTTAATTTCCCTAAGCTATAGGACCATACGTGGAAGTGCCCTAGGTTCTGTTGCTTTCTTTTTTAGATGTTTCAGGAAACACCATACACTTCTCCTGAGTGGTTGTTGGCAATTTACATCCCGCCCATCAGCATAACAAGGCTCCCAGTTCTCCATGGCCTGTACTGCCTTTCTGGATTTTACACTTTTTTCAGATGGCCCTTTTGACCGGGGGGAAGTGAGACTTCATTGTAGTGCACATTTCCTTTGCAAGCTTGCTTGGTTGGCCAAAAAGGGCGTATGCGTTTTTTCCTGAATATATTCAGGAAAAAACGCATACGCCCTTTTTGGCCAAGTGCATCATTGTGGACGTTCTGCCTCTTTTCCTATGCTTTCAATGCAATTCCAGTCTACCTCCTGAAATCGGTTTCCTGCAATTCTGCCCCGCTTTCAAGTCCTCTTGGCAGCCTTACTTCAGTCTATTTTTGGACGATAGCTGTCATTTATAACTCTGCAGGTTTGTGAATTACAGTGCCCCTGAGCTCCTTTCTTCAACTCGCTTTCTTGTGAGCTGGCCGCAACACCGCAGGATGGCTTCAGGCCCTAATCTGGTTCCGGCACGGCACGCTGAGCCTTTGGTTAATTCCTCTTCCTGGTGGGAAATGACAGTTAAATTTGCCCGTCCAGACACCTCCAGCTAGTCTCTCATTGGTTCTCGCTATTCCTGTTCATCTTCCGCAGAAATTGCAAACTGGGCCAAACAGGAGGTTAAAGGGACTGACTCTCCAAGTGGGGAGAGTGTTAGTAAAGCGTCTGGAATGTTGCACCCGAGTACCAGGGTACGAAAACTGAGCCATATTTGAACACGTCTCCCGATCACATGGTTGATCATACTCTGGGTTCCACATGCATGTTTTAGCTGAAGGAAGAATACCTAAAACCTGGGTAGTTGAAACCCGTGGAATGGGTACCATGCAATATGACTTCAAAGGGTCTTCATTTGCTCACCGAACCTCTCCAATCCTATCACTGCTGCGTTTATGCCCCTGTACACATGCTTGATTCTCTTTCGGAGACATAGCAATCCATAGGTTTTAAGATACTTACTAGTCAGGTACATTCTTAGGCGTTTAATATGCGGTGTTGAGTCCATTTCGTTGAGCAAGGAGTAGCTCTTGTCTATTCCATATTTGGCTTAAGGAACTTTATCTGTGCTCATTTCAATCTCTGGTTTTATGCAGCACCCCAACTCACCTTCCCCCTTAAGCAAGCATAAGTTGGTTTTCTAAATTTGAGACCCTGTTCTGTTCTGTAATTCAGTTCCTGTGTAGCCAAGTTTACATTCCGTGTATTACTGATATCTTATGATGTTTCTTTTTCTGTGTGACTTATTTCAGTTAGAATCATCATACCTGAATCCACTCATTGTGCTGCTAAGGGCCTGATGACACAGATTTCATTGCTGAGTGATATTGCTTTGTAAGTAAATACCACAACTTCTTTATCCATTTTTCACTTTCTGCGATGTTGAACTTGTACTGTAAACGAGGTTCTTGTAAACAGAGCCGTTCTAAACTTTGGGGTGGCTGTGTCTTTTTGATTTTAAATTCCCTAAGCTATAGGACCATAAGTGGAAGTGCCCTAGGTTCTGTTGCTTTGTTTTTTAGATGTTTCAGGAAACACCATACACTTCTCCCGAGTGGTTGTTGGCAATTTACATCCCGCCCATCAGCATAACAAGGCTCCCAGTTCTCCATGGCCTGTCCTGCCTTTCTGGATTTTACACTTTTTTCAGATGGCCCTTTTGACCGGGGGGAAGTGAGACTTCATTGTAGTGCAGATTTCCTTTGCAAGCTTGCTTGGTTGGCCAAAAAGGGCGTACGCTTTTTTTCCTGAATATATTCAGGAAAAAAATCGTACGCCCTTTTTGGCCAAGTGCATCATTGTGGACGTTCTGCCTCTTTTCCTATGCTTTCAATGCAATTCCTGTCTACCTCCTGAAATCGGTTTCCTGCAATGCTGCCCCGCTTTCAAGTCCTCTTGGCAGCCTTACTTCAGTCTATTTTTGGACGATAGCTGTCATTTATAACTCTGCAGGTTTGTGAATTACAGTGCCCCTAAGCTCATTTCTTCAACTCGCTTTCTTTTGAGCTGGCCGCAACACCGCAGGATGGCTTCAGGCCCTAATCTGGTTCCGGCCCCGCACGCTGAGCCTTTGGTTAATTCCTCTTCCTGGTGGGATATGAGAGTTAAATTTGCCCGTTCAGACACCTCCAACTAACCTCTCATTGGTTCTCGCTATTCCTGTTCATCTTCCGCAGAAATTGCAAACTGGGCCAAACAGGAGGTTAAAGGCACTGACTCTCCAAGTCGGGAGAGTGTTAGTAAAGCGTCTGGAATGTTGCACCCGAGTACCAGGGGAGGAAAACTGAGACATATTTGAACACGTCTCCCGTTCACATGGTTGATCATACTCTGGGTTCCACATGCATGTTTTAGCTGAAGGAAGAATACCTAAAACCTGGAGAGTTGAGACCCGTGGAATGGGTACCATGCAATATGACTTCAAAGGGTCTTCATTTGCTCACCGAACCTCTCCAATCCTATCACTGCTGCGTTTATGCCCCTGTACACACGCTTGATTCTCTTTCGGAGACATAGCAATCCATAGGTTTTAAGATACTTACTAGTCAGGTACATTCTTAGGCGTTTAATATGGGGTGTTGAGTCCATTTCGTTGAGCAAGGAGTAGCTCTTGTCTATTCCATATTTGGCTTAAGGAACTTTATCTGTGCTCATTTCAATCTCTGGTTTTATGCAGCACCCCAACTCACCTTTCCCCTTAAGCAAGCATAAGTTGGTTTTCTAAATTTGAGACCCTATTCTGTTTTGGAAAGCAGTTCCTGTGTAGCCAAGTTTACATTCCGTGTATTAGTGATATCTTATGATGTTTCTTTTTCTGTGTGACTTATTTCAGTTAGAATCATCATACCTGAATCCACTCATTATGCTGCTAAGGGCCTGATGACATAGATTTCTTTGCTGAGTGATACTGCATTGTACCTAAGTACCTCAAGTTCTTTATCCATTTTTCACTTTCTGTGATATTGAACTTGTACGGTAAATGAGGTTATTGTAAACGGAGGCATCCCAAACTTTGGGGTGGCTGTATCTTTTTGATTTTAATTTCCCTAAGCTATAGGACCATAAGTGGAAGTGCCCTAGGCTCTGTTGCTTTGTTTTTTAGATGTTTCAGGAAACACCATACACTTCTCCAGAGTGGCTGTTGGCAATTTACATCCCGCCCATCAGCATAAGAAGGCTCCCAGTTCTCCATGGCCTGTCGTGCCTTTATGGATTTTACACTTTTTTCAGATGGCCCTTTTGACCGGGGGGAAGTGAGACTTCATTGTAGTGCAGATTTCCTTTGCAAGCTTGCTTGGTTGGCCAAAAAGTGCGTATGCGTTTTTTCCTGAATATATTCAGGAAAAAACGCATACACCCTTTTTGACCAAGTGCATCATTGTGGACGTTCTGCCTCTTTTCCTATGCTTTCAATGCAATTCCAGTCTACCTCCTGAAATCGGTTTCCTGCAATTCTGCCCCGCTTTCAAGTCCTCTTGGCAGCCTTACTTCAGTCTATTTTTGGACGATAGCTGTCATTTATAACTCTGCAGGTTTGTGAATTACAGTGCCCCTGAGCTCCTTTCTTCAACTCGCTTTCTTGTGAGCTGGCCGCAACACCGCAGGATGGCTTCAGGCCCTAATCTTGTTCCGGCACGGCACGCTGAGCCTTTGGTTATTTCCTCTTCCTGGTGGGAAATGAGAGTTAAATTTGCCCGTCCAGACACCTCCAGCTAGTCTCTCATTGGTTCTCGCTATTCCTGTTCATCTTCCGCAGAAATTGCAAACTGGGCCAAACAGGAGGTTAAAGGGACTGACTCTCCAAGTCGGGAGAGTGTTAGTAAAGCGTCTGGAATGTTGCACCCGAGTACCAGGGTACGAAAACTGAGACATATTTGAACACGTCTCCCGATCACATGGTTGATCATACTCTGGGTTCCACATGCATGTTTTAGCTGAAGGAAGAATACCTTAAACCTGGAGAGCTGAGACCCGTGTAATGGGTACCATGCAATATGACTTCAAAGGGTCTTCATTTGCTCACCGAACCTCTCCAATCCTATCACTGCTGCGTTTATGCCCCTGTACACCTGCTTGATTCTCTTTCGGAGACATAGCAATCCATAGGTTTTAAGATACTTACTAGTCAGGTACATTCTTAGGCGTTTAATATGCGGTGTTGAGTCCATTTCGTTGAGCAAGGAGTAGCTCTTGTCTATTCCATATTTGGCTTAAGGAACTTTATCTGTGCTCATTTCAATCTCTGGTTTTATGCAGCACCCCAACTCACCTTCCCCCTTAAGCAAGCATAAGTTGGTTTTCTAAATTTGAGACCCTGTTCTGTTCTGTAATTCAGTTCCTGTGTAGCCAAGTTTACATTCCGTGTATTACTGATATCTTATGATGTTTCTTTTTCTGTGTGACTTATTTCAGTTAGAATCATCATACCTGAATCCACTCATTGTGCTGCTAAGGGCCTGATGACACAGATGTCATTGCTGAGTGATATTGCTTTGTAAGTAAATACCACAACTTCTTTATCCATTTTTCACTTTCTGCGATGTTGAACTTGTACTGTAAACGAGGTTCTTGTAAACAGAGCCGTTCCAAACTTTGGGGTGGCTGTGTCTGTTTGATTTCAAATTCCCTAAGCTATAGGACCATAAGTGGAAGTGCCCTAGGCTCTGTTGCTTTCTTTTTTAGATGTTTCAGGAAACACCATACACTTCTCCCGAGTGGTTGTTGGCAATTTACATCCCGCCCATCAGCATAACAAGGCTCCCAGTTCTCCATGGCCTGTCCTGCCTTTCTGGATTTTACACTTTTTTCAGATGGCCCTTTTGACCGGGGGGAAGTGAGACTTCATTGTAGTGCAGATTTCCTTTGCAAGCTTGCTTGGTTGGCCAAAAAGGGCGTAAGTGTTTTTTCCTGAATATATTCAGGAAAAAACGCGTACGCCCTTTTTGGCCAAGTGCATCATTGTGGACGTTCTGCCTCTTTTCCTATGCTTTCAATGCAATTCCAGTCTACCTCCTGAAATCGGTTTCCTGCAATGCTGCCCCGCTTTCAAGTCCTCTTGGCAGCCTTACTTCTGTCTATTTTTGGACGATAGCTGTCATTTATAACTCTGCAGGTTTGTGAATTACAGTGCCCCTGAGCTCCTTTCTTCAACTCGCTTTCTTGTGACCTGGCCGCAACACCGCAGGATGGCTTCAGGCCCTAATCTGGTTCTGGCACGGCACGCTGAGCCTTTGGTTAATTCCTCTTCCTGGTGAGAAATGAGAGTTAAATTTGCCCGTCCAGACACCTCCAGCTAGTCTCTCATTGGTTCTCGCTATTCCTGTTCATCTTCCGCAGAAATTGCAAACTGGGCCAAACAGGAGGTTAAAGGGACTGACTCTCCAAGTCGGGAGAGTGTTAGTAAAGCGTCTGGAATGTTGCACCCGAGTACCAGGGTACGAAAACTGAGACATATTTGAACACGTCTCCCGATCACATGGTTGATCATACTCTGGGTTCCACATGCATGTTTTAGCTGAAGGAAGAATACCTTAAAGCTGGGTAGTAGAAACCTGTGGAATGGGTACCATGCAATATGACTTCAATGGGTCTTCATTTGCTCACCGAACCTCTCCAATCCTATCACTGCTGCGTTTATGCCCCTGTACACATGCTTGATTCTCTTTCGAAGACATAGCAATCCATAGGTTTTAAGATACTTACTAGTCAGGTACATTCTTAGGCGTTTAATATGCGGTGTTGAGTCCATTTCGTTGAGCAAGGAGTAGCTCTTGTCTATTCCATATTTGGCTTAAGGAACTTTATCTGTGCTCATTTCAATCTCTGGTTTTATGCAGCACCCCAACTCACCTTTACCCTTAAGCAAGCATAAGTTGGTTTTCTAAATTGGAGACCCTGTTCTGTTCTGTAATTCAGTTCCTGTGTAGCCAAGTTTCCATTCCGTGTATTACTGATATCTTATGATGTTTCTTTTTCTGTGTGACTTATTTCAGTTCGAATCATCATACCTGAATCCACTCATTGTGCTGCTAAGGGCCTGATGACATAGATTTCATTGCTGAGTGTTATTGCTTTGTAAGTAAATACCACAGCTTCTTTATCCATTTTTCATTTTCTGCGATATTGAACTTGTACTGTAAACGAGGTTCTTGTAAACAGAGCCGTCCCAAACTTTGGGGTGGCTGTGTCTTTTTGATTTTAATTTCCCTAAGCTATAGGACCATAAGTGGAAGTGCCCTAGGCTCTGTTGCTTTGTTTTTTAGATGTTTCAGGAAACACCATACACTTCTCCAGAGTGTCTGTTGGCAATTTACATCCCGCCCATCAGCATAAGAAGGCTCCCAGTTCTCCATGGCCTGTCGTGCCTTTATGGATTTTACACTTTTTTCAGATGGCCCTTTTGACCAGGTGGAAGTGAGACTTCATTGTAGTGCAGATATCCTTTGCAAGCTTGCTTGGTTGGCCAAAAAGTGCGTATGCGTTTTTTCCTGAATATATTCAGGAAAAAACACATACGCCCTTTTTGGCCAAGTGCATCATTGTCGAGTTTCTGACTCTCTTCATATGCTTTCAATGCAATTCCAGTCTACCTCCTGAAATCGGTTTCCTGCAATTCTGCCTTGCTTTCAATGCCTCTTCATAGCCTTACCTCAATATATTTTTTAAAAATAGTTGGCCTTTATAACTCTGCAGGTTTTTGAATTGCAGTGGCCCTTAGCTCCATTTTTTAGCTCTTATTTTTGTGGTATTGCCCCATAACCACAGGATTCCTTGAAGCCCTATTTTTCTTCTGGGGCACCTGCTGTGCCTTTGGTTAATTCTTCTTACTGATGTGATATTAGAGTGACATGTGCCCATTGAAACCGCTACAGCTAGTTCCTCACTGTTTCCCCCTATTCCCATTCATCCTCTGCACTAACTGCAGACTGTGCGATACCAGAACTTAAAGGCATTGACTCCATGTGGGGATGTTGTTAGTAAAGCGGCTGGAATGTCGATCCGGAGCCCCAGGAGAGGAAAAATGAGGTGCGTTTTAGAAACCTTTCCCGATCATATGGTATACCAGTCGCTGGGTTTCCCAAGCATGGTTTAGCTGTAGGAAGATTCCCTTCAACCTGGAGTGTTGGGACCCTTGGAATGAGTAGCATGAAGTATTGCATTAAACTTTCGGCAGTTGCTCACCAAAGCTCACCAATCCTGTCAGCCCCAAGTGTCCAGCCTTATGTCTTATCCAGCTGTGGGTTTATATGTGGTCAATCCAGGTTGTATCACAGCCCCTGAGCGAATTTTGTAAGAACTTTTCTCTCTTTCATTGTTTCAGCGTTTTGTTTTTAAAATTTATTTCTATAATGGGGTTTAGCTCCTTTTCACTGCTGTGTTTGTGCCGCTCTGCACACACTTGATTCCCTTATGGAGATATATCAATACATGGGTTTTAAGATTCTTATTCCTCAGATATATTTCTCTGCGGTGTATAGGGAGTGTTGAGGCCAGTTCATTGAGCAAGGTGTAGATCTTTTCTAATACCTATTTGGTTTATTGAACGGTATCTGTGCTAATTTCAAACTCTGGTTTTATGCATCACCCCACCTCTCCTTTCCCCTTAAGCTGACATAAGTGTGTTTTCTAAATGTGAGACACTGTTCTGTTCTGTAATTCATTTCTTGTGCAGCCATATTTACCCTCCCTCTATAAGTGATATCTTATGATATGTTTCTTTTTCTGTTTGACTTATTTCAAGTAGTATTATCGGACCTAAATCCACTCTTTATCCTTCTACTAGCCTTATTACATTGATTTCATGGTGAAGAGATATTCCATTGTACATAAGTACCACATCTTCTTTATCCATTGTTCTCTTTCCTGGGATATTTAAGGTGTACTGAAGTTGAGGTTCTTGTAAACAGAGTAGCCCTAAACTGTGGTGTGCTTGTGTCTTGTTGATTTTTAGACTTCCCTAGATATACTCCCATGATTGGAAGTGTCCTATGCTCTGTAGCTCTGTTTTTTAGATGATTTAGGAACCACCATACACTTCTCCAGAGTGGCTCTCGGCAGTTCACACACTGCCCATCAGCGTATAAAGGCTCCCTGTTCTCCATGGCCTGTCCTGCATTTCTGGTTTTTACAATTTTTTAGGATGGCCCTTTTGACCGGTGGGAAGTGAGACTTCTTTGTTGTGCACATTTGCATTGCTTGCTTGCTTCGTTGCCCATAAAGTGCGTATGCGTTTTTTCCTGGATATAATCAGGAAAAAACGCATACGCCCTTTTGGGCCAACTGCATCATTGTCGAAATTCTGCCGCTTTTCATGTGCGTTAAAGACGAGTCCAATCTATCTCTTGAAATCTGTTTCTTGCAATTCTGTCTTGCATTCAGATCCTCTTCTTTGCCTTACCTCAACATATTTTTGGACGTTAGTTTTCATTTATAACTCTGCAGGTTTGTGAATTGCAGTGACCCTGAGCTCCATTTTTTAAGTTGCTCTTTTGTGAGCTGGCCTCAAACCCGCAGGATTGCTTCAGGCCCTATTTTGGCTCCGGCGAGGCAGGCTGAGCCTTTCTTTAATTCTTACTCTTAATGGGAAATTAGAGTGATATGTGCCCGTCCAAACCCCTACAACTCTTCTCTCATTGGTTCCCCCTCTTCCCGTTCATCCTCCTCACAATTTGCAAAATGTGTGAAACAGAAGTTTAAATGTGCTGATTCTCCAAGTGGGGAGATTCTAAGTAGCGTGGCTGGAATGGTGAACAGGAGCACCAGGAGAGGATAAATGAGGTGCATTTTAGACACATCTCCCGATCACATGGTGTACAGTCCTCTGGGTTTTCCATGCATGTTTTAGCTGTAGGAAGATCCCTTGAACCTGCAGATTTGGGACCCATTGAATGGGTACCAGGTAGTATTACTTTAAAGGGTGTGCATTTCCTCACCCAACCTCACATTTCTCTTAGCGTAAACAGTTTCCAGCCTTATGTCTCATCCTGCTGTGGGTCTAGATGTGTTCAATCCATGTTGCATCACCGTCCCTGAGGAAAAGTTGTAAGAGGTTTTCTCTGTCTCTCTGTCGTTTATTTTTTTCAATTTATTACTATATTGGTTACAGCTGATTTTCAAAGCTCTGTTTCTTGCTGCTGTACATCCACTTGATTCGCGTACAGAGAGACATCAATAAATTCTTTTTCAGATTCTTACCAGTCGTATATATTCTTTTCCGGTGACTTGAGTGTGCTGAGTGCAGTTCTTTTAGCTACCGTGTAGGCCTTGTTGATTATCAGTTTGGTATTTGGAATGGTATCTTTGCTAATTTCAACCTCCTGGATGATGCCTCACCCCTCCCCACCTTTCCCGTTTAGCAGCCTTATGCGTGTTTTCTACATATTTGACTATGTTTTTGTTTTGTAATTTATTTCATGTGTAGCCATTTTGGATTCCACCTTTAAGTGATATCTTATGATATGTGTCTTTTTCTTTTTGAATTCTGTCACTTAGAATGATCATACGTAACTCCTCCGGAGTTGATACAACTGGCCATATTTCATTGATTTCCAGGCTGAATAATATTCCACTCTACCTAAGTACCACATCTCTATCCATTTTTTCCCTCCAGAGACATTTAAGTTATATCCTAGTCGAGGATCTTTTAAACAGAGAGGGGGTAAACATTGGGGTGCCTGTGTCCTCTCAATTTTTGTTTTTCCCAAGATATACGCCCATGAGTGCAAGTGCCCTATGCTCTGTAGCTCATTTTTTAGATGCTTTAGTAAACACAATACACTTCTCCAGAATGGCCGTTGGCAATATACATTTCCACTATAAGTCTCACAGGGCTCCCTCTTCTCGTTGCCCTGTCCTGCATTTCTGTTGTTTACGCTTTATGAGGATGGCTCTTCTGACTGATGCGAAGTGATATCTTTTGTAGTATTGACTTCCAGTGCCCACCTGTTTGGTTGGCTAAAAAAGTGTATGCCCTTTTCTTGAATATATACAGAAAAGAACGCATACACCCTTTTTGGCCAACTGCAATGTTGGCAATGTTCAGCTCCTTTTCTTGTGCTTAATGGCGAGTCCTTTCTACCTCCTCAAATCCCTTTCCTGCCATTCTCCCTTGCTTACAAGTCCTTTTCTCTGACTTTCCTCAAGACATTTTTCAGTGATGGATATTTTCAACTCTGCAGTTTTGTGAATTTTACTGCCCCTGAGTTCCATTGTTCAACTCGTGTTTATGGGAACTGGCCACAAAGCAGCGGGATTTCCTCAAGCCCTATACTGTTTCCATGGGCAACCCTAGCCTTTGGTCAATTCGTCTTCCTGATTGGAAATTAGAGTGACATGTGCCTGTCTGAACACCTAGGACTTGTCTCTCATTGTTCCTCATCCTTCCGCTTCATCCTCTGGACAAATTCCAAACTGTACGCAACAGGATGTTGACAGTGCTGACATCTCCAAGTGGGGAGACTGTTAGTAAAGACGCTGGAGGTGTGAACCTGAGCACCAGGAGATGAGGAGATGAGATGCCTTTTCCAAACTCTTCCCGATCAGACGGTATACCATCCTCTGGGTGTGACAGACATGTTTTAGCAGTAGGAAGAGTCCCATTCATGTAAGGAGAACACCAGGGCTTTTTCAAAATCAGTGTCTCCCCGAAACCCAAACTGGGGAAGTTTTTAAGCTACAGCTACACATATGTTCATTAAGGGCCTTGGGAAGTAGGCAGAGTCCAAACTTTAGATGATTGAAGTCTTCAGGGTCAGAAGCACTCACCACCAGCTTCCCTTAGGCTACACTTTAACTGTCATTGATAGATGATGTCAATAAAAATATCTATTCTTTTTCAGATTATTTCCCCTTATAGGTTATTGCAAAATGTTGAGTGTAGTTCCCTGTGCTATACAGTAGTTCCTTGTTGATGATCTATTTTATACATAGCAGTGTGTATGTGTTCATTCCAAACTGTTAATTTATCCCTCCTCCCACCTTTCCCCTTTGGTAATAATAAATTATAAGATTTTATACTTCTCAGAAATGGGGGAGCTGAAAGAGAGGTATCATTTTCAATGGAAAAGCATTTAAAACAAGATTGAAGGTTTAACCAAGATTATTAGCTGTACATCCTTGGAAAGAAATCACTTCGTTTCTCTAATATTGACCTGACAAATAAGACAAACCTTTTCACTGAACTTGCTTATAAAAAGTGATGGAAATATCAAATGGAAGTGTTAAAAACATCTTATTTTGCCCGAGCCTTATACACTGTTCTATGTTAACTACAGTTTGGCTCACACATCTGTTCATTGAGGTTACAATAGTCTCAATTTCTGTTACTGATCCTCCAGAGTGGACCCCAACAAGTGTCCCCCTGCCCAGTGTCATTGGGGCCAACAGATCGAGACTGAGTTTGGTTCACAAGCAAAGGAAACTTTATATTTTGATCAGAGAATGGAGAGGTGAGAGCATGCACTACCCCGTGGGCTGTGGGCTGGGCTGCTGTGTAGAGATCCTGTCAGAGTCAGTGGGAGGGAGGGAGGCGGCGGAGCTCTCGAGGGCCGGGTTGGCTGTAGCTCAGGCTCTATATCGTGGAGTCTGCACTGGGCCCCAGGAGCTGAGGTGTCGACCCAGCCATTCTGCACTAGGAAATCTGGTCTGAAGTGCCAGGTGTGGAACCTCTGCATGCGGGACCCTAGGAGCACGTGAAATTAGACAAAGCACAAAGGATAAAAAAGGTTAGACTTGACTTTATTGCCCAGATTCTATTTTTATCTCCCAGGGATTTTTAATGGGCTTTGCTGGGGACAAACCCCTCCTCTGCCTTTTGTCCCGTTCCTCATTCTTGGAGTGCTGAGGGTGCAGACCCTTCTTCTGTAACTGCTGAGTGCTGAGTTGGGAGCCCTCATACCCTGGGGCGAGGGTCAGAGCTTCTCCCCAGCAGCCTCCCGGTGACGTTGATTGTCCCCAGGACCCCTGCCTCCCTGCTCGTCCACCTGAGCACCAGCATTGGAAGTGTTATAGATTCTAATGACCTTTAAGGGTCCAGGAAAGAGATGTGCAGAGACGCTGTGGGGGCCGGTTTCACCCCGCCCCACATTTGTTCGGCCACCTTAGGCTGACCGTCTCTGCCAGCCTAGATGCTCTGACCAGTAGTCTGCGCTTTCTTCAATTAGGCCCCTGAATTAACGTACAAACAGCACCAGGTGTCAGAGCCCTGCCCGCTCAACTCCCAGACAGTCCAGGGTCAGTGGTGACCAAGGACCATGATGGCTACTGAGTCAACAGCCTTTTGAAGTAAACAGGAGTCCAGCCGGTCTTATTGGCCACCATCATCACGGTGTCTGTAGGCTTTTCTATGGTGACAGTGTGGTATACTGTTCCCCCGCCAAGATTATTAGCTCCCCTCTGGGTGCAGTAAGTCCTGCAAGCAGTAGTCTACTCTTTTGGGACACACTCGTGTTGTTTTATGAGAGAAACTCCAGGTCAAGTGATGTTCACACGAGTCGTCATGGTGCCCTGTTGCCCCCGGTTATCTCTCTGGATGTTGGAGTTGGAGGGCCTCCTCACTCGAGGTCGGTGTGCCCACGGAGCGAACCCTGCAACTTCAGGGCATGGTTGGTGGTTAGGATCACCACGTGGGGTCCTTTTCCCTTAGGAGGGAGGTGGCCTTTTGGGCTGCTGATTTCCAGGTTTTTAGATACCGCCAGTATCTTGGCCAGATGTGGCAGTGGGCCAAGCCCCTTAGTGACCGTAGTTTATCCTACCTGGATGGCATTCTTGCATTGTTCCATTTCAAGTGGTCCCAGTTTTTGCACTAATTCTCCAATGGCAATTCACCTTTCACCGGGAATGTAAAGGTCAAAGGGTTTAGCTAAATTAGGGAGTTCCAGGGCAAGGGTCTGAATTGACTGCTCTTTCCATTCTTGAAAGGCCACTTCTGGATTCTATTCAAAAGGATCATCATCTTTTCCTTTCAGTGTTTCATATAGAGGCCCAGCTAGTAGACTGTAGTTAGGGATCCAGAAGCAGCAAACCCTGGCCTCCCCAGGAACCCCTAAGCTGTCTTCTAGTTTTAGAAAGGGGTAAGGCTGAAAATGGTTTCTTCCCTTTCCTGGGATGGGCTTCTCTGACCTTCTGTGAGAATGAAGCCCAGGCAGGTCACCGCAGTCTGTGATATTTGAGCTTTTTCTTGGACAACTTCTATCCTTTATTGGCTTGGTAGTTCAGAGGCCTCCTTAGTAGGGCTGGTGATCAGAATGTCGTCTGCATATTGAAGGAGGGTTTCCTTTTCCAGAGGTAGAACTTTTAGGTCTTTAGCTAAGCTTTCCCCAAAGATGGTGTGGGAATTTTTGCACCCTTGGGGCCAGACGGCCCGGAAGTATTGTTTTAGTTGTATGTTGAGTCCTGCCACTCACAAGCCAAAATTTCTTGTGACTCTGGGACTAATGGAATACAAAAGAAGGCATCATTGAAGACTAATACAGAATACCATGTCCTGGTGGTTGGTAGAATGACCAGCAGGGTGTAGGAATTAGGAGCAACTGGAGGTATATCCTCGGTGGCTTCACTGACTGTCCTGACATCCTTTACCAGGTCCCCAGCAGCCCATGGGGCTCTCGTGGTCAGACCAATCCCAGAATATGGAGCTCACCTGGGCAGGTACCCCACCCCCACCCCAGCCCACGGGGCTCTCGTGGTCAGGCCCCTCCCAGGATACAGAGCTACCCTTGCAGGTACCGTGGCAGGGCTGGGCACACAGGAACCGTGCACATAGCCCTCATTGCAGAGCACCCCCAGCTCACCTGTCGCTCAGAGCTGACACAGAGCACCTCAGAGCAGGACTTGAACTAACAAACAGCAGCTGCGACAGGTCTGTGACCCTGGGCATCACTCCGTGAGGCCTCCCTCCACCTGGTCTTCCAGAGACTTCCACTGCACCCGGGGCACCAGGCCTCTGTCTCCAACCACCACCCACCCCTCCTCTCCCTGACTCCTGGGTTCCTCTCATTAGGAGAGGGTTTTCTTGAAGTTGTCTCCCACTCATGGGCCAGATAAAATGATTAGAAAACAAGCCAAAGCTGCAGCCCCTTGTCTATCCTGACTCTCAGGAGCCCACACCTGTTCCTTGGACCTGGCCGGTTCAGCAAGTTCCATTTTCTGCAACTGTGAGCCCCTGAGGGGTGATGATTGGCTGACCTGGGCAGCCTTACCGTGCCGGCCAGTCCTCCCCAGGTGTGCCTGGGTTGAGATCAATATAAATACCACTCCAGGCAGCAAGAGCCCCTGCAGCCGTGCCTGACGCCATTTTCTCTGCCCTGTCAGCAGTCTCGGGGCTGGGCTGGTGGGAGGGAGTGAGAGGCCACGGCTTTGTGGGTGGCCCAGTGTGAGTGGGGCTCTGCTGGACTTTCTGCAGCAGTTGCCAGGCTGCCACCTGCTAAAGAAGAGGATGTGTCACCCATACCTGCTGCTGGAATTTCTCCCTGGGCAGAGGTGAGGAAGGAAAAAAGCAGTGGGGGCAGGGACAGGACGGGTATCTCAGGCAGGGAAATGGAAATCTTCCAGAAGAGCACCCAGGGCCAGGACCATCCTGGCTGGCCTGCAGGCACCAAGTCGGCCGGCATGCTGTCACTCGTGTGGCTCTATGGCCCTTCCTCTAGGCTTTCAAGTCCTTGTATATATTCAGGTGTTTTACCTGGGACGGGTGGGAATAGTTCAGCAGCAACTGGCCTGGGGCTCAGCTCACGTTTACTCACAGATGCCTCGGCACGGTGCCCCAGCTTTGCAATGAGGACGCTTGTTGCGTGGGGGCTGCTGGCTGAATGGGAGACGATTCCCCACCACTGACCAACTTCAGAATTGTTTACAACTGGAGCAAGTGCCCTGATACGGTTTTCCTCTGTGTAACTGGTGGGTTCTGTGTTTTTTTTCTCTTTTTCGTTTTTGGTTCAAGGTAGATTTTATTCCTCTTTTTTGTATTTACAGATATAAGCATGGAAATAATTTATTCATATAAATACATGTATGTGCAGGGAATAATTGTTTTTTCTGTTTTATTTTTTAAATTTTACTTCTTTTTAATTTTGAATTTTATTTTATATTTTTATACAGCAGGTTCTTATTGGTTATCTATTTTATACATATAAATGTATACATGCCAATCCCAGTCTCTCAACTCCTCCCACCACCACCCCCCCAACAGCTTTCCCCCCTTGTTGTCCATACGTTTGTTGTCTACATCTGTTGCTCTGTTTATGCCTTGCAAAATGGTTAATCTGTACAGTTTTTCTAGGTTCCACATATATGCATGAATATACAAGATTTGTTTTTCTCTTTCTGACTTACTTCACTCTGTATGACAGTCTCTAGATCCATCGACGTCTCTACAAATGACCCAATTTCATTCCTTTTCATGGCTGAGTAATATTCCATTTTATATATGTACCACAGCTTTATGCATTCGTCTGTCTGTGGGCATTTAGGTTGCTTCCGTTACCTCGATATTGTAAATAGTGATGCAATGAACATTGCGGTGAATGACTCTTTTTGATTTATGGTTTTGTCTGGGTATATGTCCAGTACTGGGATTGCTGTATCCTATGGTAATTCTATTGTTAGTTTCTTAAGAAATTCCATATTGTTCTCCATAATGACTGTATCAATTTATATTCCCAACAATAGTGGAAGAGGGTTCCTTTTCTCCACACCCTTTCCAGCATTTTTTGTTTGTAGATTTTCAATGATGCCAATTCTACCAGGTGTGAGGTGATACCTCATTGTTGAATCCATTTCGTTGAGCAAGGGGTAGCTCTTGTCTATTACATATTTGGCTTATGGAACGGTATCTGTGCTAATTTCAAACTCTGCTTTTATGCAGCACCCCAACTCACCTTCCCCCTTAAGCAGGCATAAGTTGGTTTTGTAAACTTGAGACCCTGTTCTGTTTTGTAATTCAGTTCATGTGTAGCCAAGTTCACATTCCGTGTATTAGTGATACCTTATGATGTTTCTTTTTCTGTGTGACTTATTTCACTTAGAATCATCGTGCCTCAATCCACTCATTATGCTGGTACGGGCCTGGTGACATAGATTTCATTGCTGAGTGGTATTCTGTTGTACATAAGTACCGCAACTTCTTTCTCCATTATTTGCTCTCTGGGATATTTAACTTGTGCCGTAGAAGAGATTTCTGTAAAAAGACCCATCCCAAATTTTGGGGTTGCTGTGTCTTTTTGATATTAATTTCCCTAAGCTATAGGACCATAAGTGGAAGTGCCCTAGGCTCTGTTGCTTTGTTTTTTAGATGTTTCAGGAGACACCATACACTTCTCCCAAGTGGTTGTTGGCAATTTACATCCCGCCCATCAGCATAACAAGGCTCCCAGTTCTCCATGGCCTGTCCTGCCTTTCTGGATTTTACACTTTTTTCAGATGGCCCTTTTGACCGGGGGGAAGTGAGACTTCATTGTAGTGCAGATTTCCTTTGCAAGCTTGCTTGGTTGGCCAAAAAGGGCGTATGCGTTTTTTCCTGAATATATTCAGGAAAAAACGCATACGCCTTTTTTGGCCAAGTGCATCATTGTGGACGTTCTGCCTCTTTTCCTATGCTTTCAATGCAATTCCAGTCTACCTCCTGAAATCGGTTTCCTGCAATGCTGCCCCGCTTTCAAGTCCTCTTGGCAGCCTTACTTCAGTCTATTTTTGGACGATAGTTGTCATTTATAACTCTGCAGGTTTGTGAATTACAGTGCCCCTGAGCTCCTTTCTTCAACTCGCTTTCTTGTGACCTGGCCGCAACACCGCAGGATGGCTTCAGGCCCTAATCTGGTTCTGGCACGGCACGCTGAGCCTTTGGTTAATTCCTCTTCCTGGTGGGAAATGAGAGTTAAATTTGCCCGTTCAGACACCTCCAGCTAGTCTCTCATTGGTTCTCGCTATTCCTGTTCATCTTCCGCAGAAATTGCAAACTGGGCCAAACAGGAGGTTAAAGGGACTGACTCTCCAAGTCGGGAGAGTGTTAGTAAAGCGTCTGGAATGTTGCACCCGAATACCAGGGTACGAAAACTGAGACATATTTGAACACGTCTCCCGATCACATGGTTGATCATACTCTGGGTTCCACATGCATGTTTTAGCTGAAGGAAGAATACCTTAAACCTGGGTAGTAGAAACCCGTGGAATGTGTACCATGCAATATGACTTCAATGGGTCTTCATTTGCTCACCGAACCTCTCCAATCCTATCACTGCTGCGTTTATGCCCCTGTACACATGCTTGATTCTCTTTAGGAGACATAGCAATCCATAGGTTTTAAGATACTTACTAGTCAGGTACATTCTTAGGCGTTTAATATGCGGTGTTGAGTCCATTTCGTTGAGCAAGGAGTAGCTCTTGTCTATTCCATATTTGGCTTAAGGAACTTTATCAGGTGCTCATTTCAATCTCTGGTTTTATGCAGCACCCCAACTCACCTTTACCCTTAAGCAAGCATAAGTTGGTTTTCTAAATTTGAGACCCTGTTCTGTTCTGTAATTCAGTTCCTGTGTAGCCAAGTTTCCATTCCGTGTATTACTGATATCTTATGATGTTTCTTTTTCTGTGTGACTTATTTCAGTTAGAATCATCATACCTGAATCCACTCATTGTGCTGCTAAGGGCCTGATGACACAGATTTCATTGCTGAGTGATATTGCTTTGTAAGTAAATACCACAACTTCTTTATCCATTTTTCACTTTCTGCGATGTTGAACTTGTACTGTAAACGAGGTTCTTGTAAACAGAGCCGTTCCAAACTTTGGGGTGGCTGTGTCTTTTTGATTTTAATTTCCCTAAGCTATAGGACCATAAGTGGAAGTGCCCTAGGCTCTGTTGCTTTGTTTTTTAGATGTTTCAGGAAACACCATACACTTCTCCCGAGTGTCTGTTGGCAATTTACATCCTGCCCATCAGCATAACAAGGCTCCCAGTTCTCCATGGCCTGTCCTGCCTTTCTGGATTTTACACTTTTTTCAGATGGCCCTTTTGACCGGGGGGAAGTGAGACTTCATTGTAGTGCAGATTTCCTTTGCAAGCTTGCTTGGTTGGCCAAAAAGGGCGTATGCGTTTTTTCCTGAATATATTCAGGAAAAAACGCATACGCCCGTTTTGGCCAAGTGCATCATTGTGGACGTTCTGCCTCTTTTCCTATGCTTTCAATGCAATTCCAGTCTACCTCCTGAAATCGGTTTCCTGCAATTCTGCCCCGCTTTCAAGTCCTCTTGGCAGCCTTACTTCAGTCTATTTTTGGACGATAGCTGTCATTTATAAGTCTGCAGGTTTGTGAATTACAGTGCCCCTGAGCTCCTTTCTTCAACTCGCTTTCTTGTGACCTGGCCGCAACACCGCAGGATGGCTTCAGGCCCTAATCTGGTTCTGGCACGGCACGCTGAGCCTTTGGTTAATTCCTCTTCCTGGTGGGAAATGAGAGTTAAATTTGCCCGTTCAGACACCTCCAGCTAGTCTCTCATTGGTTCTCGCTATTCCTGTTCATCTTCCGCAGAAATTGCAAACTGGGCCAAACAGGAGGTTAAAGGGACTGACTCTCCAAGTCGGGAGAGTGTTAGTAAAGCGTCTGGAATGTTGCACCCGAATACCAGGGTACGAAAACTGAGACATATTTGAACACGTCTCCCGATCACATGGTTGATCATACTCTGGGTTCCACATGCATGTTTTAGCTGAAGGAAGAATACCTTAAACCTGGGTAGTAGAAACCCGTGGAATGTGTACCATGCAATATGACTTCAATGGGTCTTCATTTGCTCACCGAACCTCTCCAATCCTATCACTGCTGCGTTTATGCCCCTGTACACATGCTTGATTCTCTTTCGGAGACATAGCAATCCATAGGTTTTAAGATACTTACTAGTCAGGTACATTCTTAGGCGTTTAATATGCGGTGTTGAGTCCATTTCGTTGAACAAGGAGTAGCTCTTGTCTATTCCATATTTGGCTTAAGGAACTTTATCTGTGCTCATTTCAATCTCTGGTTTTATGCAGCACCCCAACTCACCTTTACCCTTAAGCAAGCATAAGTTGGTTTTCTAAATTGGAGACCCTGTTCTGTTCTGTAATTCAGTTCCTGTGTAGCCAAGTTTCCATTCCGTGTATTACTGATATCTTATGATGTTTCTTTTTCTGTGTGACTTATTTCAGTTAGAATCATCATACCTGAATCCACTCATTGTGCTGCTAAGGGCCTGATGACACAGATTTCATTGCTGAGTGATATTGCTTTGTAAGTAAATACCACAACTTCTTTATCCATTTTTCACTTTCTGCGATGTTGAACTTGTATTGTAAATGAGGTTCTTGTAAACAGAGCCATTCCAAACATTGGGGTGGCTGTGGTTTTTTGATTTTAATTTCCCTAAGCTATAGGACCATAAGTGGAAGTGCCCTAGGCTCTGTTGCTTTGTTTTTTAGATGTTTCAGGAAACACCATACACTTCTCCTGAGTGTCTGTTGGCAATTTACATCCCGCCCATCAGCATAACAAGGCTCCCAGTTCTCCATGGCCTGTCCTGCCTTTCTGGATTTTACACTTTTTTCAGATGGCCCTTTTGACCGGGGGGAAGTGAGACTTCATTGTAGTGCAGATTTCCTTTGCAAGCTTGCTTGGTTGGCCAAAAAGGGCGTATGCGTTTTTTCCTGAATATATTCAGGAAAAAACGCATACGCCCTTTTTGGCCAAGTGCATCATTGTGGACGTTCTGCCTCTTTTCCTATGCTTTCAATGCAATTCCAGTCTACCTCCTGAAATCGGTTTCCTGCAATTCTGCCCCGCTTTCAAGTCCTCTTGGCAGCCTTACTTCAGTCTATTTTTGGACGATAGCTGTCATTTATAACTCTGCAGGTTTGTGAATTACAGTGCCCCTGAGCTCCTTTCTTCAACTCGCTTTCTTGTGACCTGGCCGCAACACCGCAGGATGGCTTCAGGCCCTAATCTGGTTCTGGCACGGCACGCTGAGCCTTTGGTTAATTCCTCTTCCTGTTGGGAAATGAGAGTTAAATTTGCCCGTTCAGACACCTCCAGCTAGTCTCTCATTGGTTCTCGCTATTCCTGTTCATCTTCCGCAGAAATTGCAAACTGGGCCAAACAGGAGGTTAAAGGGACTGACTCTCCAAGTCGGGAGAGTGTTAGTAAAGCGTCTGGAATGTTGCACCCGAATACCAGGGTACGAAAACTGAGACATATTTGAACACGTCTCCCGATCACATGGTTGATCATACTCTTGGTTCCACATGCATGTTTTAGCTGAAGGAAGAATACCTTAAACCTGGGTAGTAGAAACCCGTGGAATGTGTACCATGCAATATGACTTCAATGGGTCTTCATTTGCTCACCGAACCTCTCCAATCCTATCACTGCTGCGTCTATGCCCCTGTACACATGCTTGATTCTCTTTCGGAGACATAGCAATCCATAGGTTTTAAGATACTTACTAGTCAGGTACATTCTTAGGCGTTTAATATGCGGTGTTGAGTCCATTTCGTTGAGCAAGGAGTAGCTCTTGTCTATTCCATATTTGGCTTAAGGAACTTTATCTGTGCTCATTTCAATCTCTGGTTTTATGCAGCACCCCAACTCACCTTTACCCTTAAGCAAGCATAAGTTGGTTTTCTAAATTGGAGACCCTGTTCTGTTCTGTAATTCAGTTCCTGTGTAGCCAAGTTTCCATTCCGTGTATTACTGATATCTTATGATGTTTCTTTTTCTGTGTGACTTATTTCAGTTAGAATCATCATACCTGAATCCACTCATTGTGCTGCTAAGGGCCTGATGACACAGATTTCATTGCTGAGTGATATTGCTTTGTAAGTAAATACCACAACTTCTTTATCCATTTTTCACTTTCTGCGATGTTGAACTTGTATTGTAAATGAGGTTCTTGTAAACAGAGCCATTCCAAACATTGGGGTGGCTGTGTCTTTTTGATTTTAATTTCCCTAAGCTATAGGACCATAAGTGGAAGTGCCCTAGGCTCTGTTGCTTTGTTTTTTAGATGTTTCAGGAAACACCATACACTTCTCCTGAGTGTCTGTTGGCAATTTACATCCCGCCCATCAGCATAACAAGGCTCCCAGTTCTCCATGGCCTGTCCTGCCTTTCTGGATTTTACACTTTTTTCAGATGGCCCTTTTGACCGGGGGGAAGTGAGACTTCATTGTAGTGCAGATTTCCTTTGCAAGCTTGCTTGGTTGGCCAAAAAGGGCGTATGCGTTTTTTCCTGAATATATTCAGGAAAAAACGCATACGCCCTTTTTGGCCAAGTGCATCATTGTGGACGTTCTGCCTCTTTTCCTATGCTTTCAATGCAATTCCAGTCTACCTCCTGAAATCGGTTTCCTGCAATTCTGCCCCGCTTTCAAGTCCTCTTGGCAGCCTTACTTCAGTCTATTTTTGGACGATAGCTGTCATTTATAAGTCTGCAGGTTTGTGAATTACAGTGCCCCTGAGCTCCTTTCTTCAACTCGCTTTCTTGTGACCTGGCCGCAACACCGCAGGATGTCTTCAGGCCCTAATCTGGTTCCGGCACGGCACGCTGAGCCTTTGGTTAATTCCTCTTCCTGGTGGGAAATGAGAGTTAAATTTGCCCATCCAGACACCTCCAGCTAGTCTCTCATTGGTTCTCGCTATTCCTGTTCATCTTCCACAGAAATTGCAAACTGGGCCAAACAGGAGGTTAAAGGGACTGACTCTCCAAGTGGGGAGAGTGTTAGTAAAGCGTCTGGAATGTTGCACCCGAGTACCAGGGTACGAAAACTGAGACATATTTGAACACGTCTCCCGATCACATGGTTGATCATACTCTAGGTTCCACATGCATGTTTTAGCTGAAGGAAGAATACTTTAAACCTGGGTAGTTGAAACCCGTGGAATGGGTACCATGCAATATGACTTCAAAGGGTCTTCATTTGCTCACGAACCTCTCCAATCCTATCACTGCTGCGTTTATGCCCCTGTACACATGCTTGATTCTCTTTCGGAGACATAGCAATCCATAGGTTTTAAGATACTTACTAGTCAGGTACATTCTTAGTCGTTTAATATGGGGTGTTGAGTCCATTTCGTTGAGCAAGGAGTAGCTCTTGTCTATTCCATATTTGGCTTAAGGAACTTTATCTGTGCTCATTTCAATCTCTGGTTTTATGCAGCACCCCAACTCACCTTTCCCCTTAAGCAAGCATAAGTTGGTTTTCTAAATTGGAGACCCTGTTCTGTTCTGTAATTCAGTTCCTGTGTAGCCAAGTTTCCATTCCGTGTATTACTGATATCTTATGATGTTTCTTTTTCTGTGTGACTTATTTCAGTTAGAATCATCATACCTGAATCCACTCATTGTGCTGCTAAGGGCCTGATGACACAGATTTCATTGCTGAGTGATATTGCTTTGTAAGTAAATACCACAACTTCGTTATCCATTTTTCACTTTCTGCGATGTTGAACTTGTACTGTAAACGAGGTTCTTGTAAACAGAGCCGTTCCAAACTTTGGGGTGGCTGTGTCTTTTTGATTTTAATTTCCCTAAGCTATAGGACCATAAGTGGAAGTGCCCTAGGCTCTGTTGCTTTGTTTTTTAGATGTTTCAGGAAACACCATACACTTCTCCCGAGTGGTTGTTGGCAATTTACATCCCGCCCATCAGCATAACAAGGCTCCCAGTTCTCCATGGCCTGTCCTGCCTTTCTGGATTTTACACTTTTTTCAGATGGCCCTTTTGACCGGGGGGAAGTGAGACTTCATTGTAGTGCAGATTTCCTTTGCAAGCTTGCTTGGTTGGCCAAAAAGGGCGTATGCGTTTTTTCCTGAATATATTCAGGAAAAAACGCATACGCCCTTTTTGGCCAAGTGCATCATTGTGGACGTTCTGCCTCTTTTCCTATGCTTTCAATGCAATTCCAGTCTACCTCCTGAAATCGGTTTCCTGCAATGCTGCCCCGCTTTCAAGTCCTCTTGGCAGCCTTACTTCAGTCTATTTTTGGACGATAGCTGTCATTTATAACTCTGCAGGTTTGTGAATTACAGTGCCCCTGAGCTCCTTTCTTCAACTCGCTTTCTTGTGACCTGGCCGCAACACCGCAGGATGGCTTCAGGCCCTAATCTGATTCTGGTACGGCACGCTGAGCCTTTGGTTATTTCCTCTTCCTGGTGGGAAATGAGAGTTAAATTTGCCCGTCCAGACTCCTCCAGCTAGTCTCTCATTGGTTCTCGCTATTCCTGTTCATCTTCCGCAGAAATTGCAAACTGGGCCAAACAGGAGGTTAAAGGGACTGACTCTCCAAGTCGGGAGAGTGTTAGTAAAGCGTCTGGAATGTTGCACCCGAATACCAGGGTACGAAAACTGAGACATATTTGAACACGTCTCCCGATCACATGGTTGATCATACTCTTGGTTCCACATGCATGTTTTAGCTGAAGGAAGAATACCTTAAACCTGGGTAGTAGAAACCCGTGGAATGTGTACCATGCAATATGACTTCAATGGGTCTTCATTTGCTCACCGAACCTCTCCAATCCTATCACTGCTGCGTCTATGCCCCTGTACACATGCTTGATTCTCTTTCGGAGACATAGCAATCCATAGGTTTTAAGATACTTACTAGTCAGGTACATTCTTAGGCGTTTAATATGCGGTGTTGAGTCCATTTCGTTGAGCAAGGAGTAGCTCTTGTCTATTCCATATTTGGCTTAAGGAACTTTATCTGTGCTCATTTCAATCTCTGGTTTTATGCAGCACCCCAACTCACCTTTACCCTTAAGCAAGCATAAGTTGGTTTTCTAAATTGGAGACCCTGTTCTGTTCTGTAATTCAGTTCCTGTGTAGCCAAGTTTCCATTCCGTGTATTACTGATATCTTATGATGTTTCTTTTTCTGTGTGACTTATTTCAGTTAGAATCATCATACCTGAATCCACTCATTGTGCTGCTAAGGGCCTGATGACACAGATTTCATTGCTGAGTGATATTGCTTTGTAAGTAAATACCACAACTTCTTTATCCATTTTTCACTTTCTGCGATGTTGAACTTGTATTGTAAATGAGGTTCTTGTAAACAGAGCCATTCCAAACATTGGGGTGGCTGTGTCTTTTTGATTTTAATTTCCCTAAGCTATAGGACCATAAGTGGAAGTGCCCTAGGCTCTGTTGCTTTGTTTTTTAGATGTTTCAGGAAACACCATACACTTCTCCTGAGTGTCTGTTGGCAATTTACATCCCGCCCATCAGCATAACAAGGCTCCCAGTTCTCCATGGCCTGTCCTGCCTTTCTGGATTTTACACTTTTTTCAGATGGCCCTTTTGACCGGGGGGAAGTGAGACTTCATTGTAGTGCAGATTTCCTTTGCAAGCTTGCTTGGTTGGCCAAAAAGGGCGTATGCGTTTTTTCCTGAATATATTCAGGAAAAAACGCATACGCCCTTTTTGGCCAAGTGCATCATTGTGGACGTTCTGCCTCTTTTCCTATGCTTTCAATGCAATTCCAGTCTACCTCCTGAAATCGGTTTCCTGCAATTCTGCCCCGCTTTCAAGTCCTCTTGGCAGCCTTACTTCAGTCTATTTTTGGACGATAGCTGTCATTTATAAGTCTGCAGGTTTGTGAATTACAGTGCCCCTGAGCTCCTTTCTTCAACTCGCTTTCTTGTGACCTGGCCGCAACACCGCAGGATGTCTTCAGGCCCTAATCTGGTTCCGGCACGGCACGCTGAGCCTTTGGTTAATTCCTCTTCCTGGTGGGAAATGAGAGTTAAATTTGCCCATCCAGACACCTCCAGCTAGTCTCTCATTGGTTCTCGCTATTCCTGTTCATCTTCCACAGAAATTGCAAACTGGGCCAAACAGGAGGTTAAAGGGACTGACTCTCCAAGTGGGGAGAGTGTTAGTAAAGCGTCTGGAATGTTGCACCCGAGTACCAGGGTACGAAAACTGAGACATATTTGAACACGTCTCCCGATCACATGGTTGATCATACTCTAGGTTCCACATGCATGTTTTAGCTGAAGGAAGAATACTTTAAACCTGGGTAGTTGAAACCCGTGGAATGGGTACCATGCAATATGACTTCAAAGGGTCTTCATTTGCTCACGAACCTCTCCAATCCTATCACTGCTGCGTTTATGCCCCTGTACACATGCTTGATTCTCTTTCGGAGACATAGCAATCCATAGGTTTTAAGATACTTACTAGTCAGGTACATTCTTAGTCGTTTAATATGGGGTGTTGAGTCCATTTCGTTGAGCAAGGAGTAGCTCTTGTCTATTCCATATTTGGCTTAAGGAACTTTATCTGTGCTCATTTCAATCTCTGGTTTTATGCAGCACCCCAACTCACCTTTCCCCTTAAGCAAGCATAAGTTGGTTTTCTAAATTGGAGACCCTGTTCTGTTCTGTAATTCAGTTCCTGTGTAGCCAAGTTTCCATTCCGTGTATTACTGATATCTTATGATGTTTCTTTTTCTGTGTGACTTATTTCAGTTAGAATCATCATACCTGAATCCACTCATTGTGCTGCTAAGGGCCTGATGACACAGATTTCATTGCTGAGTGATATTGCTTTGTAAGTAAATACCACAACTTCGTTATCCATTTTTCACTTTCTGCGATGTTGAACTTGTACTGTAAACGAGGTTCTTGTAAACAGAGCCGTTCCAAACTTTGGGGTGGCTGTGTCTTTTTGATTTTAATTTCCCTAAGCTATAGGACCATAAGTGGAAGTGCCCTAGGCTCTGTTGCTTTGTTTTTTAGATGTTTCAGGAAACACCATACACTTCTCCCGAGTGGTTGTTGGCAATTTACATCCCGCCCATCAGCATAACAAGGCTCCCAGTTCTCCATGGCCTGTCCTGCCTTTCTGGATTTTACACTTTTTTCAGATGGCCCTTTTGACCGGGGGGAAGTGAGACTTCATTGTAGTGCAGATTTCCTTTGCAAGCTTGCTTGGTTGGCCAAAAAGGGCGTATGCGTTTTTTCCTGAATATATTCAGGAAAAAACGCATACGCCCTTTTTGGCCAAGTGCATCATTGTGGACGTTCTGCCTCTTTTCCTATGCTTTCAATGCAATTCCAGTCTACCTCCTGAAATCGGTTTCCTGCAATGCTGCCCCGCTTTCAAGTCCTCTTGGCAGCCTTACTTCAGTCTATTTTTGGACGATAGCTGTCATTTATAACTCTGCAGGTTTGTGAATTACAGTGCCCCTGAGCTCCTTTCTTCAACTCGCTTTCTTGTGACCTGGCCGCAACACCGCAGGATGGCTTCAGGCCCTAATCTGATTCTGGTACGGCACGCTGAGCCTTTGGTTATTTCCTCTTCCTGGTGGGAAATGAGAGTTAAATTTGCCCGTCCAGACTCCTCCAGCTAGTCTCTCATTGGTTCTCGCTATTCCTGTTCATCTTCCGCAGAAATTGCAAACTGGGCCAAACAGGAGGTTAAAGGGACTGACTCTCCAAGTCGGGAGAGTGTTAGTAAAGCGTCTGGAATGTTGCACCCAAGTACCAGGGTACGAAAACTGAGACATATTTGAACACGTCTCCCGATCACATGGTTGATCATACTCTGGGTTCCACATGCATGTTTTAGCTGAAGGAAGAATACCTTAAACCTGGAGAGTTAAGACCCGTGTAATGGGTACCATGCAATATGACTTCAATGGGTCTTCATTTGCTCACCGAACCTCTCCAATCCTATCACTGCTGCGTTTATGCCCCTGTACACACGCTTGATTCTCTTTCGGAGACATAGCAATCCATAGGTTTTAAGATACTTACTAGTCAGGTACATTCTTAGGCGTTTAATATGCGGTGTTGAGTCCATTTCGTTGAGCAAGGAGTAGCTCTTGTCTATTCCATATTTGGCTTAAGGAACTTTATCTGTGCTCATTTCAATCTCTGGTTTTATGCAGCACCCCAACTCACCTTTACCCTTAAGCAAGCATAAGTTGGTTTTCTAAATTGGAGACCCTGTTCTGTTCTGTAATTCAGTTCCTGTGTAGCCAAGTTTCCATTCCGTGTATTACTGATATCTTATGATGTTTCTTTTTCTGTGTGACTTATTTCAGTTAGAATCATCATACCTGAATCCACTCATTGTGCTGCTAAGGGCCTGATGACACAGATTTCATTGCTGAGTGATATTGCTTTGTAAGTGAATACCACAAGTTCTTTATCCATTTTTCACTTTCTGTGATGTTGAACTTGTACTGTAAACGAGGTTCTTGTAAATGGAGGCGTCCCAAACTTTGGGGTGGCTGTGTCTTTTTGATTTTAATCTCCCTAAGCTATAGGACCATAAGTGGAAGTGCCCTAGGCTCTGTTGCTTTGTTTTTTAGATGTTTCAGGAAACACCATCCACTTCTCCCGAGTGGTTGTTGGCAATTTACACCCCGCCCTTCAACATAACAAGGCTCCCAGTTCTCCATGGCCTGTCCTGCCTTTCTGGATTTTACACTTATTTCAGATGGCCCTTTTGACCGGGGGGAAGTGAGACTTCATTGTAGTGCAGATTTCCTTTGCAAGCTTGCTTGGTTGGCCAAAAAGGGCGTATGCGTTTTTTCCTGAATATATTCAGGAAAAAACGCATACGCCCTTTTTGGCCAAGTGCATCATTGTGGACGTTCTGCCTCTTTTCCTATGCTTTCAATGCAATTCCAGTCTACCTCCTGAAATCGGTTTCCTGGAATTCTGCCCCGCTTTCAAGTCCTCTTGGCAGCCTTACTTCGGTCTATTTTTGGACGATAGCTGTCATTTATAACTCTGCAGGTTTGTGAATTACAGTGCCCCTGAGCTCCTTTCTTCAACTCGCTTTCTTGTGAGCTGGCCGCAACACCGCAGGATGGCTTCAGGCCCTAATCTGGTTCCGGCACGGCACGCTGAGCCTTTGGTTAATTCCTCTTCCTGGTGGGAAATGAGAGTTAAATTGCCCGTCCAGACACCTCCAGCTAGTCTCTCATTGGTTCTCGCTATTCCTGTTCATCTACCGCAGAAATTGCAAACTGGGCCAAACAGGAGGTTAAAGGGACTGACTCTCCAAGTCGGGAGAGTGTTAGTAAAGCGTCTGGAATGTTGCACCCGAGTACCAGGGTACGAAAACTGAGACATATTTGAACACGTCTCCCGATCACATGGTTGATCATACTCTAGGTTCCACATGCATGTTTTAGCTGAAGGAAGAATACCTTAAACCTGGGTAGTTGAAACACGTGGAATGGGTACCATGCAATATGACTTCAAAGGGTCTTCATTTGCTCACCGAACCTCTCCAATCCTATCACTGCTGCGTTTATGCCCCTGTACACGTGCTTGATTCTCTTTCGGAGACATAGCAATCCATAGGTTTTAAGATACTTACTAGTCAGGTACATTCTTAGGCGTTTAATATGCGGTGTTGAGTCCATTTCGTTGAGCAAGGAGTAGCTCTTGTCTATTCCATATTTGGCTTAAGGAACTTTATCTGTGCTCATTTCAATCTCTGGTTTTATGCAGCACCCCAACTCACCTTTACCCTTAAGCAAGCATAAGTTGGTTTTCTAAATTTGAGACCCTGTTCTGTTCTGTAATTCAGTTCCTGTGTAGCCAAGTTTACATTCCGTGTATTACTGATATCTTATGATGTTTCTTTTTCTGTGTGACTTATTTCAGTTAGAATCATCATACCTGAATCCACTCATTGTGCTGCTAAGGGCCTGATGACACAGATTTCATTGCTGAGTGATATTGCTTTTTAAGTAAATACCACAACTTCTTTATCCATTTTTCACTTTCTGTGATGTTGAACTTGTACTGTAAACGAGGTTCTTGTAAACAGAGCCGTTCCAAACTTTGGGGTGGCTGTGTCTTTTTGATTTTAAATTCCCTAAGCTATAGGACCATAAGTGGAAGTGCCCTAGGCTCTGTTGCTTTGTTTTTTAGATGTTTCAGGAAACACCATACACTTCTCGCGAGTGGTTGTTGGCAATTTACATCCCGCCCATCAGCATAACAAGGCTCCCAGTTCTCCATGGCCTGTCCTGCCTTTCTGGATTTTACACTTTTTTCAGATGGCCCTTTTGACCGGGGGGAAGTGAGACTTCATTGTAGTGCAGATTTCCTTTGCAAGCTTGCTTGGTTGGCCAAAAAGGGCGTATGCGTTTTTTCCTGAATATATTCAGGAAAAAATGCATACGCCCTTTTTGGCCAAGTGCATCATTGTGGACGTTCTGCCTCTTTTCCTATGCTTTCAATGCAATTCCAGTCTACCTCCTGAAATCGGTTTCCTGCAATGCTGCCCCGCTTTCAAGTCCTCTTGGCAGCCTTACTTCAGTCTATTTTTGGACGATAGCTGTCATTTATAACTCTGCAGGTTTGTGAATTACAGTGCCCCTGAGCTCCTTTCTTCAACTCGCTTTCTTGTAACCTGGCCGCAACACCGCAGGATGGCTTCAGGCCCTAATCTGGTTCTGGCACGGCACGCTGAGCCTTTGGTTAATTCCTCTTCCTGGTGGGAAATGAGAGTTAAATTTGCCCGTCCAGACACCTCCAGCTAGTCTCTCATTGGTTCTCGCTATTCCTGTTCATCTTCCGCAGAAATTGCAAACTGGGCCAAACAGGAGGTTAAAGGGACTGACTCTCCAAGTGGGGAGAGTGTTAGTAAAGCGTCTGGAATGTTGCACCCGAGTACCAGGGGAGGAAAACTGAGACATATTTGAACACGTCTCCCGATCACATGGTTGATCATACTCTGGGTTCCACATGCATGTTTTAGCTGAAGGAAGAATACCTTAAACCTGGGTAGTTGAAACCCGTGGAATGGTTACCATGCAATATAACTTCAAAGGGTCTTCATTTGCTCACGAACCTCTCCAATCCTATCACTGCTGCGTTTATGCCCCTGTACGCATGCTTGATTCTCTTTCGGAGACATAGCAATCCATAGGTTTTAAGATACTTACTAGTCAGGTACATTCTTAGGCGTTTAATATGCGGTGTTGAGTCCATTTCGTTGAGCAAGGAGTAGCTCTTGTCTATTCCATATTTGGCTTAAGGAACTTTATCTGTGCTCATTTCAATCTCTGCTTTTATGCAGCACCCCAACTCACCTTTACCCTTAAGCAAGCATAAGTTGGTTTTCTAAATTGGAGACCCTGTTCTGTTCTGTAATTCAGTTCCTGTGTAGCCAAGTTTCCATTCCGTGTATTACTGATATCTTATGATGTTTCTTTTTCTGTGTGACTTATTTCAGTTAGAATCATCATACCTGAATCCACTCATTGTGCTGCTAAGGGCCTGATGACACAGATTTCATTGCTGAGTGATATTGCTTTGTAAGTAAATACCACAACTTCTTTATCCATTTTTCACTTTCTGCGATGTTGAACTTGTATTGTAAATGAGGTTCTTGTAAACAGAGCCATTCCAAACATTGGGGTGGCTGTGTCTTTTTGATTTTAATTTCCCTAAGCTATAGGACCATAAGTGGAAGTGCCCTAGGCTCTGTTGCTTTGTTTTTTAGATGTTTCAGGAAACACCATACACTTCTCCTGAGTGTCTGTTGGCAATTTACATCCCGCCCATCAGCATAACAAGGCTCCCAGTTCTCCATGGCCTGTCCTGCCTTTCTGGATTTTACACTTTTTTCAGATGGCCCTTTTGACCGGGGGGAAGTGAGACTTCATTGTAGTGCAGATTTCCTTTGCAAGCTTGCTTGGTTGGCCAAAAAGGGCGTATGCGTTTTTTCCTGAATATATTCAGGAAAAAACGCATACGCCCTTTTTGGCCAAGTGCATCATTGTGGACGTTCTGCCTCTTTTCCTATGCTTTCAATGCAATTCCAGTCTACCTCCTGAAATCGGTTTCCTGCAATTCTGCCCCGCTTTCAAGTCCTCTTGGCAGCCTTACTTCAGTCTATTTTTGGACGATAGCTGTCATTTATAAGTCTGCAGGTTTGTGAATTACAGTGCCCCTGAGCTCCTTTCTTCAACTCGCTTTCTTGTGACCTGGCCGCAACACCGCAGGATGTCTTCAGGCCCTAATCTGGTTCCGGCACGGCACGCTGAGCCTTTGGTTAATTCCTCTTCCTGGTGGGAAATGAGAGTTAAATTTGCCCATCCAGACACCTCCAGCTAGTCTCTCATTGGTTCTCGCTATTCCTGTTCATCTTCCACAGAAATTGCAAACTGGGCCAAACAGGAGGTTAAAGGGACTGACTCTCCAAGTGGGGAGAGTGTTAGTAAAGCGTCTGGAATGTTGCACCCGAGTACCAGGGTACGAAAACTGAGACATATTTGAACACGTCTCCCGATCACATGGTTGATCATACTCTAGGTTCCACATGCATGTTTTAGCTGAAGGAAGAATACTTTAAACCTGGGTAGTTGAAACCCGTGGAATGGGTACCATGCAATATGACTTCAAAGGGTCTTCATTTGCTCACGAACCTCTCCAATCCTATCACTGCTGCGTTTATGCCCCTGTACACATGCTTGATTCTCTTTCGGAGACATAGCAATCCATAGGTTTTAAGATACTTACTAGTCAGGTACATTCTTAGGCGTTTAATATGGGGTGTTGAGTCCATTTCGTTGAGCAAGGAGTAGCTCTTGTCTATTCCATATTTGGCTTAAGGAACTTTATCTGTGCTCATTTCAATCTCTGGTTTTATGCAGCACCCCAACTCACCTTTCCCCTTAAGCAAGCATAAGTTGGTTTTCTAAATTGGAGACCCTGTTCTGTTCTGTAATTCAGTTCCTGTGTAGCCAAGTTTCCATTCCGTGTATTACTGATATCTTATGATGTTTCTTTTTCTGTGTGACTTATTTCAGTTAGAATCATCATACCTGAATCCACTCATTGTGCTGCTAAGGGCCTGATGACACAGATTTCATTGCTGAGTGATATTGCTTTGTAAGTAAATACCACAACTTCGTTATCCATTTTTCACTTTCTGCGATGTTGAACTTGTACTGTAAACGAGGTTCTTGTAAACAGAGCCGTTCCAAACTTTGGGGTGGCTGTGTCTTTTTGATTTTAATTTCCCTAAGCTATAGGACCATAAGTGGAAGTGCCCTAGGCTCTGTTGCTTTGTTTTTTAGATGTTTCAGGAAACACCATACACTTCTCCCAAGTGGTTGTTGGCAATTTACATCCCGCCCATCAGCATAACAAGGCTCCCAGTTCTCCATGGCCTGTCCTGCCTTTCTGGATTTTACACATTTTTCAGATGGCCCTTTTGACCGGGGGGAAGTGAGACTTCATTGTAGTGCAGATTTCCTTTGCAAGCTTGCTTGGTTGGCCAAAAAGGGCGTATGCGTTTTTTCCTGAATATATTCAGGAAAAAACGCATACGCCCTTTTTGGCCAAGTGCATCATTGTGGACGTTCTGCCTCTTTTCCTATGCTTTCAATGCAATTCCAGTCTACCTCCTGAAATCGGTTTCCTGCAATGCTGCCCCGCTTTCAAGTCCTCTTGGCAGCCTTACTTGAGTCTATTTTTGGACGATAGCTGTCATTTATAACTCTGCAGGTTTGTGAATTACAGTGCCCCTGAGCTCCTTTCTTCAACTCGCTTTCTTGTGACCTGGCCGCAACACCGCAGGATGGCTTCAGGCCCTAATCTGATTCTGGTACGGCACGCTGAGCCTTTGGTTATTTCCTCTTCCTGGTGGGAAATGAGAGTTAAATTTGCCCGTCCAGACTCCTCCAGCTAGTCTCTCATTGGTTCTCGCTATTCCTGTTCATCTTCCGCAGAAATTGCAAACTGGGCCAAACAGGAGGTTAAAGGGACTGACTCTCCAAGTCGGGAGAGTGTTAGTAAAGCGTCTGGAATGTTGCACCCAAGTACCAGGGTACGAAAACTGAGACATATTTGAACACGTCTCCCGATCACATGGTTGATCATACTCTGGGTTCCACATGCATGTTTTAGCTGAAGGAAGAATACCTTAAACCTGGAGAGTTAAGACCCGTGTAATGGGTACCATGCAATATGACTTCAATGGGTCTTCATTTGCTCACCGAACCTCTCCAATCCTATCACTGCTGCGTTTATGCCCCTGTACACACGCTTGATTCTCTTTCGGAGACATAGCAATCCATAGGTTTTAAGATACTTACTAGTCAGGTACATTCTTAGGCGTTTAATATGCGGTGTTGAGTCCATTTCGTTGAGCAAGGAGTAGCTCTTGTCTATTCCATATTTGGCTTAAGGAACTTTATCTGTGCTCATTTCAATCTCTGGTTTTATGCAGCACCCCAACTCACCTTTACCCTTAAGCAAGCATAAGTTGGTTTTCTAAATTGGAGACCCTGTTCTGTTCTGTAATTCAGTTCCTGTGTAGCCAAGTTTCCATTCCGTGTATTACTGATATCTTATGATGTTTCTTTTTCTGTGTGACTTATTTCAGTTAGAATCATCATACCTGAATCCACTCATTGTGCTGCTAAGGGCCTGATGACACAGATTTCATTGCTGAGTGATATTGCTTTGTAAGTGAATACCACAAGTTCTTTATCCATTTTTCACTTTCTGCGATGTTGAACTTGTACTGTAAACGAGGTTCTTGTAAATGGAGGCGTCCCAAACTTTGGGGTGGCTGTGTCTTTTTGATTTTAATCTCCCTAGCTATAGGACCATAAGTGGAAGTGCCCTAGGCTCTGTTGCTTTGTTTTTTAGATGTTTCAGGAAACACCATCCACTTCTCCCGAGTGGTTGTTGGCAATTTACACCCCGCCCTTCAACATAACAAGGCTCCTAGTTCTCCATGGCCTGTCCTGCCTTTCTGGATTTTACACTTATTTCAGATGGCCCTTTTGACCGGGGGGAAGTGAGACTTCATTGTAGTGCAGATTTCCTTTGCAAGCTTGCTTGGTTGGCCAAAAAGGGCGTATGCGTTTTTTCCTGAATATATTCAGGAAAAAACGCATACGCCCTTTTTGGCCAAGTGCATCATTGTGGACGTTCTGCCTCTTTTCCTATGCTTTCAATGCAATTCCAGTCTACCTCCTGAAATCGGTTTCCTGGAATTCTGCCCCGCTTTCAAGTCCTCTTGGCAGCCTTACTTCGGTCTATTTTTGGACGATAGCTGTCATTTATAACTCTGCAGGTTTGTGAATTACAGTGCCCCTGAGCTCCTTTCTTCAACTCGCTTTCTTGTGAGCTGGCCGCAACACCGCAGGATGGCTTCAGGCCCTAATCTGGTTCCGGCACGGCACGCTGAGCCTTTGGTTAATTCCTCTTCCTGGTGGGAAATGAGAGTTAAATTTGCCCGTCCAGACACCTCCAGCTAGTCTCTCATTGGTTCTCGCTATTCCTGTTCATCTACCGCAGAAATTGCAAACTGGGCCAAACAGGAGGTTAAAGGGACTGACTCTCCAAGTCGGGAGAGTGTTAGTAAAGCGTCTGGAATGTTGCACCCGAGTACCAGGGTACGAAAACTGAGACATATTTGAACACGTCTCCCGATCACATGGTTGATCATACTCTAGGTTCCACATGCATGTTTTAGCTGAAGGAAGAATACCTTAAACCTGGGTAGTTGAAACACGTGGAATGGGTACCATGCAATATGACTTCAAAGGGTCTTCATTTGCTCACCGAACCTCTCCAATCCTATCACTGCTGCGTTTATGCCCCTGTACACGTGCTTGATTCTCTTTCGGAGACATAGCAATCCATAGGTTTTAAGATACTTACTAGTCAGGTACATTCTTAGGCGTTTAATATGCGGTGTTGAGTCCATTTCGTTGAGCAAGGAGTAGCTCTTGTCTATTCCATATTTGGCTTAAGGAACTTTATCTGTGCTCATTTCAATCTCTGGTTTTATGCAGCACCCCAACTCACCTTTACCCTTAAGCAAGCATAAGTTGGTTTTCTAAATTTGAGACCCTGTTCTGTTCTGTAATTCAGTTCCTGTGTAGCCAAGTTTACATTCCGTGTATTACTGATATCTTATGATGTTTCTTTTTCTGTGTGACTTATTTCAGTTAGAATCATCATACCTGAATCCACTCATTGTGCTGCTAAGGGCCTGATGACACAGATTTCATTGCTGAGTGATATTGCTTTTTAAGTAAATACCACAACTTCTTTATCCATTTTTCACTTTCTGTGATGTTGAACTTGTACTGTAAACGAGGTTCTTGTAAACAGAGCCGTTCCAAACTTTGGGGTGGCTGTGTCTTTTTGATTTTAAATTCCCTAAGCTATAGGACCATAAGTGGAAGTGCCCTAGGCTCTGTTGCTTTGTTTTTTAGATGTTTCAGGAAACACCATACACTTCTCCCGAGTGTCTGTTGGCAATTTACATCCCGCCCATCAGCATAACAAGGCTCCCAGTTCTCCATGGCCTGTCCTGCCTTTCTGGATTTTACACTTTTTTCAGATGGCCCTTTTGACCGGGGGGAAGTGAGACTTCATTGTAGTGCAGATTTCCTTTGCAAGCTTGCTTGGTTGGCCAAAAAGGGCGTATGCGTTTTTTCCTGAATATATTCAGGAAAAAACGCATACGCCCTTTTTGGCCAAGTGCATCATTGTGGACGTTCTGCCTCTTTTCCTATGCTTTCAATGCAATTCCAGTCTACCTCCTGAAATCGGTTTCCTGCAATGCTGCCCCGCTTTCAAGTCCTCTTGGCAGCCTTACTTCAGTCTATTTTTGGACGATAGCTGTCATTTATAACTCTGCAGGTTTGTGAATTACAGTGCCCCTGAGCTCCTTTCTTCAACTCGCTTTCTTGTAACCTGGCCGCAACACCGCAGGATGGCTTCAGGCCCTAATCTGGTTCTGGCACGGCACGCTGAGCCTTTGGTTAATTCCTCTTCCTGGTGGGAAATGAGAGTTAAATTTGCCCGTCCAGACACCTCCAGCTAGTCTCTCATTGGTTCTCGCTATTCCTGTTCATCTTCCGCAGAAATTGCAAACTGGGCCAAACAGGAGGTTAAAGGGACTGACTCTCCAAGTGGGGAGAGTGTTAGTAAAGCGTCTGGAATGTTGCACCCGAGTACCAGGGGAGGAAAACTGAGACATATTTGAACACGTCTCCCGATCACATGGTTGATCATACTCTGGGTTCCACATGCATGTTTTAGCTGAAGGAAGAATACCTTAAACCTGGGTAGTTGAAACCCGTGGAATGGTTACCATGCAATATAACTTCAAAGGGTCTTCATTTGCTCACGAACCTCTCCAATCCTATCACTGCTGCGTTTATGCCCCTGTACGCATGCTTGATTCTCTTTCGGAGACATAGCAATCCATAGGTTTTAAGATACTTACTAGTCAGGTACATTCTTAGGCGTTTAATATGCGGTGTTGAGTCCATTTCGTTGAGCAAGGAGTAGCTCTTGTCTATTCCATATTTGGCTTAAGGAACTTTATCTGTGCTCATTTCAATCTCTGCTTTTATGCAGCACCCCAACTCACCTTTCCCCTTAAGCAAGCATAAGTTGGTTTTCTAAATTTGAGACCCTGTTCTGTTCTGTAATTCAGTTCCTGTGTAGCCAAGTTTACATTCTGTGTATTACGGAAAAATTATGATGTTTCTTTTTCTGTGTGACTTATTTCAGTTCGAATCATCATACCTGAATCCACTCATTGTGCTGCTAAGGGCCTGATGACATAGATTTCATTGCTGAGTGATATTGCTTTGTAAGTAAATACCACATCTTCTTTATCCATTTTTCACTTTCTGCGATGTTGAACATGTACTGTAAACGAGGTTCTTGTAAACAGAGGCGTCCCAAACTTTGGGGTGGCTGTGTCTTTTTGATTTTAATTTCCCTAACCTATAGGACCATAAGTGGCAGTGCCCTATGCTCTGTTGCTTTGTTTTTTAGATGTTTCAGGAAACACCATACACTTCTCCTGAGTGTCTGTTGGTAATTTACATCCCGCCCATCAGCACAACAAGGCTCCCAGTTCTCCATGGCCTGTCCTGCCTTTCTGGATTTTACACTTTTTTCAGATGGCCTTTTTGACCGGGGGGAAGTGAGACTTCATTGTAGTACAGATTTCCTTTGCAAGCTTGCTTGGTTGGCCAAAAAGGGCGTATGCGTTTTTTCCTGAATATATTCAGGAAAAAACGCATACGCCCTTTTTGGCCAAGTGCATCATTGTGGATGTTCTGCCTCTTTTCCTATGCTTTCAATGCAATTCCAGTCTACCTCCTGAAATCGGTTTCCTGCAATTCTGCCCCGCTTTCAATTCCTCTTGGCAGCCTTACTTCAGTCTATTTTTGGACGATAGCTGTCATTTATAACTCTGCAGGTTTGTGAATTACAGTGCCCCTGAGCTCCTTTCTTCAACTCGCTTTCTTTTGAGCTGGCCGCAACACCGCAGGATGGCTTCAGGCCGTAATCTTGTTCCGACACGGCACGCTGAGCCTTTGGTTAATTCCTCTTCCTGGTGGGAAATGAGAGTTAAATTTGCCCGTCCAGACACCTCCAGCTAGCCTCTCATTGGTTCTCGCTATTCCTGTTCATCTTCCGCAGAAATTGCAAATTGGGCCAAACAGGAGGTTAAAGGGACTGACTCTCCAAGTCGGGAGAGTGTTAGTAAAGCGTCTGGAATGTTGCACCCGAGTACCAGGGTACGAAAACTGAGACATATTTGAGCACGTCTCCCGATCACATGGTTGATCATACTCTGGGTTCCACATGCATGTTTTAGCTGAAGGAAGAATACCTTAAACCTGGGTAGTAGAAACCCGTGGAATGTGTACCATGCAATATGACTTCAGTGGGTCTTCATTTGCTCACCGAACCTCTCCAATCCTATCACTGCTGCCTTTATGTCCCTGTACACATGCTTGATTCTCTTTCGGAGACATAGCAATCCATAGGTTTTAAGATACTTACTAGTCAGGTACATTCTTAGGCGTTTAATATGCGGTGTTGAGTCCATTTCGTTGAGCAAGGAGTAGCTCTTGTTTATTCCATATTTGGCTTAAGGAACTTTATCTGTGCTCATTTCAATCTCTGGTTTTATGCAGCACCCCAACTCACCTTTCCCCTTAAGCAAGCATAAGTTGGTTTTCTAAATTTGAGACCCTGTTCTGTTCTGTAATTCAGTTCCTGTGTAGCCAAGTTTACATTCCGTGTATTAGTGATATCTTATGATGTTTCTTTTTCTGTGTGACTTATTTCAGTTAGAATCATCATACCTGAATCCACTCATTGTGCTGCTAAGGGCCTGATGACATAGAATTCATTGCTGAGTGATATTGCTTTGTAAGTGAATACCACAACTTCTTTATCCATTTTTCACTTTCTGCGATGTTGAACTTGTACTGTAAACGAGGTTCTTGTAAACGGAGGCGTCCCAAACTTTGGGGTGGCTGTGTATTTTTGATTTTAATCTCCCTAAGCTATTGGACCCTAAGTGGAAGTGCCCTAGGCTCTGTTGCTTTGTTTTTTAGATGTTTCAGGAAACACCATACACTTCTCCCAAGTGTCTGTTGGCAATTTACATCCCGCCCATCAGCATAACAAGGCTCCCAGTTCTCAATGGCCGGTCCTGCCTTTCTGGATTTTACACTTTTTTCAGATGGCCCTTTTGACCGGGGGGAAGTGAGACTTCATTGTAGTGCAGATTTCCTTTGCAAGCTTGCTTGGTTGGCCAAAAAGGGCGTATGCGTTTTTTCCTGAATATATTCAGGAAAAAACGCATACACCCTTTTTGGCCAAGTGCATCATTGTGGACGTTCTGCCTCTTTTCCTATACTTTCAATGCAATTCCAGTCTACCTCCTGAAATCGGTTTCCTGCAATTCTGCCCCGCTTTCAAGTCCTCTTGGCAGCCTTACTTCAGTCTATTTTTGGACGATAGCTGTCATTTATAACTCTGCAGGTTTGTGAATTACAGTGCCCCTGAGCTCCTTTCTTCAACTCGCTTTCTTGTGAGCTGGCCGCAACACCGCAGGATGGCTTCAGGCCCTAATCTGGTTCCGGCCCGGCACGCTGAGCCTTTGGTTAATTCCTCTTCCTGGTGGGAAATGAGAGTTAAATTTGCCCGTTCAGACACCTCCAGCTAGCATCTCATTGGTTCTCGCTATTCCAGTTCATCTTCCGCAGAAATTGCAAACTGGGACAAACAGGAGGTTAAAGGCGCTGACTCTCCAAGTCGGGAGAGTGTTAGTAAAGCGTCTGGAATGTTGCACCCGAGTACCATGGGAGGAAAACTGAGACATATTTGAACACGTCTCCCGTTCACATGGTTGATCATACTCTGGGTTCCACATGCATGTTTTAGCTGAAGGAAGAATACCTAAAACCTGGAAAGTTGAGACCCTTGTAATGGGTACCATGCAATATGACTTCAAAGGGTCTTCATTTGCTCACCGAACCTCTCCAATCCTATCACTGCTGCGTTTATGCGCCTGTACACACGCTTGATTCTCTTTTGGAGACATAGCAATCCATAGGTTTTAAGATACTTACTAGTCAGGTACATTCTTAGGCGTTTAATATGGGGTGTTGAGTCCATTTCGTTGAGCAAGGAGTAGCTCTTGTCTATTCCATATTTGGCTTAAGGAACTTTATCTGTGCTCATTTCAGTCTCTGGTTTTATGCAGCACCCCAACTCACCTTTCCCCTTAAGCAAGCATAAGTTGGTTTTCTAAATTTGAGACCCTGTTCTGTTTTGGAATGCAGTTCCTGTGTAGCCAAGTTTACATTCCGTGTATTAGTGATATCTTATGATGTTTCTTTTTCTGTGTGACTTATTTCAGTTAGAATCACCGTACCTGAATCCACTCATTGTGCTGCTAAGGGCCTGATGACATAGATTTCATTGCTGAGTGATAATGCATTGTACGTAAGTACCTCAAGTTCTTTATCCATTTTTCACTTTCTGTGATATTGAACTTGTACGGTAAACGAGGTTCTTGTAAACGGAGGTGTCCCAAACTTTGGGGTGGCTGTGTCATTTTGATTTTAATTTCCCTAAGCTATAGGACCATAAGTGGAAGTGCCCTAGGCTCTGTTGCTTTGTTTTTTAGATGTTTCAGGAAACACCATACACTTCTCCCGAGTGGTTGTTGGCAATTTACATCCCGCCCATCAGCATAACAAGGCTCCCAGTTCTCCATGACCTGTCCTGCCTTTCTGGATTTTACACTTTTTTCAGATGGCCCTTTTAACCGGGGAGAAGTGAGACTTCATTGTAGTGCAGATATCCTTTGCAAGTATGCTTGGTTGGCCAAAAAGGGCGTATGCTTTTTTCCTGAATATATTCAGGAAAAAACGCATACGCGCTTTTTGGCCAAGTGCATCATTGTGGACGTTCTGCCTCTTTTCCTATGCTTTCAATGCAATTCCAGTCTACCTCCTGAAATCGGTTTCCTGCAATGCTGCCCCGCTTTCAAGTCCTCTTGGCAGCCTTACTTCAGTCTATTTTTGGACGATAGCTGTCATTTATAACTCTGCAGGTTTGTGAATTACAGTGCCCCTGAGCTCCTTTCTTCAACTTGCTTTCTTGTGACCTGGCCGCAACACCGCAGGATGGCTTCAGGCCCTAATCTGGTTCTGGCACGGCACGCTGAGCCTTTGGTTAATTCCTCTTCCTGGTGGGAAATGAGAGTTAAATTTGCCCATCCAGACACCTCCAGCTAGTCTCTCATTGATTCTCGCTATTCCTGTTCATCTTCCGCAGAAATTGCAAACTGGGCCAAACAGGAGGTTAAAGGGACTGACTCTCCAAGTGGGGAGAGTGTTAGTAAGCGTCTGGAATGTTGCACCCGAGTACCAGGGTACGAAAACTGAGACATATTTGAACACGTCTCCCGATCACATGGTTGATCATACTCTAGGTTCCACATGCATGTTTTAGCTGAAGGAAGAATACCTTAAACATGCGTAGTTGAACCCGTGTAATGGGTACCATGCAATATGACTTCAAAGGGTCTTCATTTGCTCACGAACCTCTCCAATCCTATCACTGCTGCGTTTATGCCCCTGTACACATGCTTGATTATCTTTTGGAGACATAGCAATCCATAGGTTTTAAGATACTTACTAGACAGGTACATTCTTAGGCGTTTAATATGCGGTGTTGAGTCCATTTCGTTGAGCAAGGAGTAGCTCTTGTCTATTCCATATTTGGCTTAAGGAACTTTATCTGTGCTCATTTCAATCTCTGGTTTTATGCAGCACCCCAACTCACCTTCCCCCTTAAGCAAGCATAAGTTGGTTTTCTAAATTTGAGACCCTGTTCTGTTCTGTAATTCAGTTCCTGTGTAGCCAAGTTTACATTCCGTGTATTACTGATATCTTATGATGTTTCTTTTTCTGTGTGACTTATTTCAGTTCGAATCATCATACCTGAATACACTCATTGTGCTGCTAAGGGCCTGATGACACAGATTTCATTGCTGAGTGATATTGCTTTGTAAGTAAATACCACAACTTCTTTATCCATTTTTCACTTTCTGCGATGTTGAACTTGTACTGTAAACGAGGTTCTTGTAAACAGAGCCGTTCCAAACTTTGGGGTGGCTGTGTCTTTTTGATTTTAAATTCCCTAAGCTATAGGACCATAAGTGGAAGTGCCCTAGGCTCTGTTGCTTTGTTTTTTAGATGTTTCAGGAAACACCATACACTTCTCGCGAGTTGTTGTTGGCAATTTACATCCCGCCCATCAGCATAACAAGGCTCCCAGTTCTCCATGGCCTGTCCTGCCTTTCTGGATTTTACACTTTTTTCAGATGGCCCTTTTGACCGGGGGAAGTGAGACATCATTGTAGTGCAGATTTCCTTTGCAAGCTTGCTTGGTTGGCCAAAAAGGGCGTATGCGCTTTTTCCTGAATATATTCAGGAAAAAACGCATATGCCCTTTTTGGCCAAGTGCATCATTGTGGACGTTCTGCCTCTTTTCCTATGCTTTCAATGCAATTCCAGTCTACCTCCTGAAATCGGTTTCCTGCAATGCTGCCCCGCTTTCAAGTCCTCTTGGCAGCCTTACTTCAGTCTATTTTTGGACGATAGCTGTCATTTATAACTCTGCAGGTTTGTGAATTACAGTGCCCCTGAGCTCCTTTCTTCAACTCGCTTTCTTGTGACCTGGCCGCAACACCGCAGGATGGCTTCAGGCCCTAATCTGGTTCTGGCATGGCACGCTGAGCCTTTGGTTAATTCCTCTTCCTGGTGGGAAATGAGAGTTAAATTTGCCCGTCCAGACACCTCCAGCTAGTCTCTCATTGGCTCTCGCTATTCCTGTTCATCTTCCGCAGAAATTGCAAACTGGGCCAAACAGGAGGTTAAAGGGACTGACTCTCCAAGTGGGGAGAGTGTTAGTAAAGCGTCTGGAATGTTGCACCCGAGTACCAGGGTACGAAAATTGAGACATATTTGAACACATCTCCCGATCACATGGTTGATCATACTCTGGGTTCCACATGCATGTTTTAGCTGAAGGAAGAATACCTTAAACCTGGGTAGTTGAAACCCGTGGAATAGGTACCATGCAATATGACTTCAAAGGGTCTTCATTTGCTCACCGAACCTCTCCAATCCTATCACTGCTGCGTTTATGCCCCTGTACACATGCTTGATTCTCTTTCAGAGACATAGCAATCCATAGGTTTTAAGATACTTACTAGTCAGGTACATTCTTAGGCGTTTAATATGGGGTGTTGAGTCCATTTCGTTGAGCAAGGAGTAGCTCTTGTCTATTCCATATTTGGCTTAAGGAACTTTATCTGTGCTCATTTCAATCTCTGGTTTTATGCAGCACCCCAACTCACCTTTCCCCTCTAAGCAAGCATAAGTTGGTTTTCTAAATTTGAGACCCTGTTCTGTTTTGGAATGAGTTCCTGTGTAGCCAAGTTTTCATTCCGTGTATTACTGATATCTTATGATGTTTCTTTTTCTGTGTGACTTATTTCAGTTAGAATCATCGTACCTGAATCCACTCATTATGCTGCTACGGGCCTGATGACATAGATTTCATTGCTGAGTGATACTGCATTGTACGTAAGTACCACAAGTTCTTTATCCATTTTTCACTTTCTGTGATATTGAACTTGTACGGTAAACGAGGTTCTTGTAAACGGAGGCGTCCCAAACTTTGGGGTGGCTGTGTTTTTGATTTTAATTTCCCTAAGCTATAGGACCATAAGTGGAAGTGCCCTAGGCTCTGTTGCTTTGTTTTTTAGATGTTTCAGGAAACACCTTACACTTCTCCTGAGTGTCTGTTGGCAATTTACATCCCGCCCATCAGCATAACAAGGCTCCCAGTACTCCATGGCCTGTCCTGCCTTTCTGGATTTTACACTTTTTTCAGATGGCCCTTTTAACCGGGGAGAAGTGAGACTTCATTTTAGTGCAGATTTCCTTTGCAAGCTTGCTTGGTTGGCCAAAAAGGGCGTATGCGTTTTTTCCTGAATATATTCAGGAAAAAACGCATACGCCCTTTTTGGCCAAGTGCATCATTGTGGACGTTCTGCCTCTTTTCCTATGCTTTCAATGCAATTCCAGTCTACCTCCTGAAATCGGTTTCCTGCAATTCTGCCCCGCATTCAAGTCCTCTTGGCAGCCTTACTTCAGTATATTTTTGGACGATAGCTGTCATTTATAACTGTGCAGGTTTGTGAATTACAGTGCCCCTGAGCTCCTTTCTTCAACTCGCTTTCTTGTGAGCTGGCCGCAACACGGCAGGATGGCTTCAGGCCCTAATCTGGTTCCGGCACGGCACGCTGAGCTTTTGGTTATTTCCTCTTCCTGGTGGGAAATGAGAGTTAAATTTGCCCGTCCAGACAACTCTAGCTAGTCTCTCATTGGTTCTCCCTATTCCTGTTCATCTTCCACAGAAATTGCAGACTGGGCCAAACAGGAGGTTAAAGGCGCTGACTCTCCAAGTGGGGAGAGTGTTAGTACAGCGTCTGGAATGTTGCACCCGAGTACCAGGGGAGGAAACCTGAGACATATTTGAACACGTCTCCCGTGCACACGGTTGATCATACTCTGGGTTCCACATGCATGTTTTAGCTGAAGGAAGAATACCTTAAACCTGGAGAGTTGAGACCCGTGGAATGGGTACCATGCAATATGACTTCAAAGGGTCTTCATTTGCTCACCGAACCTCTCCAATCCTATCACTGCTGCGTTTATGCCCCTGTACACACGCTTGATTCTCTTTTGGAGACATAGCAATCCATAAGTTTTAAGATACTTACTAGTCAGGTACATTCTTAGGCGTTTAATATGCGGTGTTGAGTCCATTTCGTTGAGCAAGGAGTAGCTCTTGTCTATTCCATATTTGGCTTAAGGAACTTTATCTGTGCTCATTTCAATCTCTGGTGTTATGCAGCACCCCAACTCACCTTTCCCCTTAAGAAAGCATAAGTTGGTTTTCTAAATTTGAGACCCTGTTCTGTTTTGGAACTCAGTTCCTGTGTAGCCAAGTTTACATTCCGTGTATTAGTGATATCTTATGATGTTTCTTTTTCTGTGTGACTTATTTCAGTTAGAATCATCGTACCTGAATCCACTCATTATGCTGCTATGGGCCTGAAGACATAGATTTCATTGCTGAGTGATACTGCATTGTACGTAAGTACCACAAGTTCTTTATCCATTTTTCACTTTCTGTGATATTGAACTTGTACGGTAAACGAGGTTCTTGTAAACAGAGTCGTCCCAAACTTTGGGGTGGCTGTGTCTTTTTGATTTTAATTTCCCTAAGCTATAGGACCATACGTGGAAGTGCCCTAGGCTCTGTTGTTTTGTTTTTTAGATGTTTCAGGAAACACCATACACTTCTCCCGAGTGTCTGTTGGCAATTTACATCCCGCCCATCAGCATAACAAGGCTCCCAGTTCTCCATGGCCTGTCCTGCCTTTCTGGATTTTACACTTTTTTCAGATGGCCCTTTTGACCGGGGGGAAGTGAGACTTCATTATAGTGCAGATTTCCTTTGCAAGTTTGCTTGGTTGGCCAAAAAGGGCGTATGCGTTTTTTCCTGAATATATTCAGGAAAAAACGCATACGCCCTTTTTGGCCAAGTGCATCATTGTGGACGTTCTGCCTCTTTTCCTATGCTTTCAATGCAATTCCAGTCTACCTCCTGAAATCGGTATCCTGCAATTATGCCCCACTTTGAAGTCCTCTTGGAAGCCTTACTTCAGTCTATTTTTGGACGATAGCTGTCATTTATAACTCTGCAGGTTTGTGAATTACAGAGACCCTGAGCTCCTTTCTTCAACTCGCTTTCTTTTGAGCTGGCCGCAACACCGCAGGATGGCTTCAGGCCCTAATCTGGGTCTGGCATGGCACGCTGAGCCTTTGGTTATTTCCTCTTCCTGGTGGGAAATGAGAGTTAAATTTGCCTGTCAGGACACCTCCAGCTAGTCTCTCATTGTTTCTCACTATTCCTGTTCATCCTCCGCAGAAATTGCAAATTGGGCCAAACAGGAGGTTAAAGGGACTGACTCTCCAAGTCGGGAGAGTGTTAGTAAAGCGTCTGGAATGTTGCACCCAAGTACCAGGGTACGAAAACTGAGACATATTTGAACACATCTCCCGATCTCATGGTTGATCATACTCTGGGTTCCACATGCATGTTTTAGCTGAAGGAAGAATACCTTAAACCTGGGTAGTTGAAACCCGTGGAATAGGTACCATGCAATATGACTTCAAAGGGTCTTCATTTGCTCACCGAACCTCTCCAATCCTATCACTGCTGCGTTTATGCCCCTGTACACATGCTTGATTCTCTTTCGGAGACATAGCAATCCATAGGTTTTAAGATACTTACTAGTCAGGTACATTCTTAGGCGTTTAATATGGGGTGTTGAGTCCATTTCGTTGAGCAAGGAGTAGCTCTTGTCTATTCCATATTTGGCTTAAGGAACTTTATCTGTGCTCATTTCAATCTCTGGTTTTATGCAGCACCCCAACTCACCTTTACCCTTAAGCAAGCATAAGTTGGTTTTCTAAATTTGAGACCCTGTTCTGTTTTGGAATGCAGTTCCTGTGTAGCCAAGTTTACATTCCGTGTATTACTGATATCTTATGATGTTTCTTTTTCTGTGTGACTTATTTCAGTTAGAATCATCGTACCTGAATCCACTCATTATGCTGCTACGGGCCTGATGACATAGATTTCATTTCTGAGTGATACTGCATTGTACGTAAGTACCACAAGTTCTTTATCCATTTTTCACTTTCTGTGATATTGAACTTGTACGGTAAACGAGGTTCTTGTAAACGGAGGCGTCCCAAACTTTGGGGTGGCTGTGTTTTTGATTTTAATTTCCCTAAGCTATAGGACCATAAGTGGAAGTGCCCTAGGCTCTGTTGCTTTGTTTTTTAGATGTTTCAGGAAACACCTTACACTTCTCCTGAGTGTCTGTTGGCAATTTACATCCCGCCAATCAGCATAACAAGGCTCCCAGTACTCCATGGCCTGTCCTGCCTTTCTGGATTTTACACTTTTTTCAGATGGCCCTTTTAACCGGGGAGAAGTGAGACTTCATTGTAGTGCAGATATCCTTTGCAAGTATGCTTGGTTGGCCAAAAAGGGCGTATTCTTTTTTCCTGAATATATTCAGGAAAAAACGCATACGTGCTTTTTGGCCAAGTGCATCATTGTGGACGTTCTGCCTCTTTTCCTATGCTTTCAATGCAATTCCAGTCTACCTCCTGAAATCGGTTTCCTGCAATGCTGCCCCGCTTTCAAGTCCTCTTGGCAGCCTTACTTCAGTCTATTTTTGGACGATAGCTGTCATTTATAACTCTGCAGGTTTGTGAATTACAGTGCCCCTGAGCTCCTTTCTTCAACTTGCTTTCTTGTGACCTGGCCGCAACACCGCAGGATGTCTTCAGGCCCTAATCTGGTTCTGGCACGGCACGCTGAGCCTTTGGTTAATTCCTCTTCCTGGTGGGAAATGAGAGTTAAATTTGCCCATCCAGACACCTCCAGCTAGTCTCTCATTGATTCTCGCTATTCCTGTTCATCTTCCGCAGAAATTGCAAACTGGGCCAAACAGGAGGTTAAAGGGACTGACTCTCCAAGTGGGGAGAGTGTTAGTAAGCGTCTGGAATGTTGCACCCGAGTACCAGGGTACGAAAACTGAGACATATTTGAACACGTCTCCCGATCACATGGTTGATCATACTCTAGGTTCCACATGCATGTTTTAGCTGAAGGAAGAATACCTTAAACATGCGTAGTTGAACCCGTGTAATGGGTACCATGCAATATGACTTCAAAGGGTCTTCATTTGCTCACGAACCTCTCCAATCCTATCACTGCTGCGTTTATGCCCCTGTACACATGCTTGATTATCTTTTGGAGACATAGCAATCCATAGGTTTTAAGATACTTACTAGACAGGTACATTCTTAGGCGTTTAATATGCGGTGTTGAGTCCATTTCGTTGAGCAAGGAGTAGCTCTTGTCTATTCCATATTTGGCTTAAGGAACTTTATCTGTGCTCATTTCAATCTCTGGTTTTATGCAGCACCCCAACTCACCTTCCCCCTTAAGCAAGCATAAGTTGGTTTTCTAAATTTGAGACCCTGTTCTGTTCTGTAATTCAGTTCCTGTGTAGCCAAGTTTACATTCCGTGTATTACTGATATCTTATGATGTTTCTTTTTCTGTGTGACTTATTTCAGTTCGAATCATCATACCTGAATACACTCATTGTGCTGCTAAGGGCCTGATGACACAGATTTCATTGCTGAGTGATATTGCTTTGTAAGTAAATACCACAACTTCTTTATCCATTTTTCACTTTCTGCGATGTTGAACTTGTACTGTAAACGAGGTTCTTGTAAACAGAGCCGTTCCAAACTTTGGGGTGGCTGTGTCTTTTTGATTTTAAATTCCCTAAGCTATAGGACCATAAGTGGAAGTGCCCTAGGCTCTGTTGCTTTGTTTTTTAGATGTTTCAGGAAACACCATACACTTCTCGCGAGTTGTTGTTGGCAATTTACATCCCGCCCATCAGCATAACAAGGCTCCCAGTTCTCCATGGCCTGTCCTGCCTTTCTGGATTTTACACTTTTTTCAGATGGCCCTTTTGACCGGGGGAAGTGAGACATCATTGTAGTGCAGATTTCCTTTGCAAGCTTGCTTGGTTGGCCAAAAAGGGCGTATGCGTTTTTTCCTGAATATATTCAGGAAAAAACGCATATGCCCTTTTTGGCCAAGTGCATCATTGTGGACGTTCTGCCTCTTTTCCTATGCTTTCAATGCAATTCCAGTCTACCTCCTGAAATCGGTTTCCTGCAATGCTGCCCCGCTTTCAAGTCCTCTTGGCAGCCTTACTTCAGTCTATTTTTGGACGATAGCTGTCATTTATAACTCTGCAGGTTTGTGAATTACAGTGCCCCTGAGCTCCTTTCTTCAACTCCCTTTCTTGTGACCTGGCCGCAACACCGCAGGATGGCTTCAGGCCCTAATCTGGTTCTGGCATGGCACGCTGAGCCTTTGGTTAATTCCTCTTCCTGGTGGGAAATGAGAGTTAAATTTGCCCGTCCAGACACCTCCAGCTAGTCTCTCATTGGCTCTCGCTATTCCTGTTCATCTTCCGCAGAAATTGCAAACTGGGCCAAACAGGAGGTTAAAGGGACTGACTCTCCAAGTGGGGAGAGTGTTAGTAAAGCGTCTGGAATGTTGCACCCGAGTACCAGGGTACGAAAATTGAGACATATTTGAACACATCTCCCGATCACATGGTTGATCATACTCTGGGTTCCACATGCATGTTTTAGCTGAAGGAAGAATACCTTAAACCTGGGTAGTTGAAACCCGTGGAATAGGTACCATGCAATATGACTTCAAAGGGTCTTCATTTGCTCACCGAACCTCTCCAATCCTATCACTGCTGCGTTTATGCCCCTGTACACATGCTTGATTCTCTTTCAGAGACATAGCAATCCATAGGTTTTAAGATACTTACTAGTCAGGTACATTCTTAGGCGTTTAATATGGGGTGTTGAGTCCATTTCGTTGAGCAAGGAGTAGCTCTTGTCTATTCCATATTTGGCTTAAGGAACTTTATCTGTGCTCATTTCAATCTCTGGTTTTATGCAGCACCCCAACTCACCTTTCCCCTCTAAGCAAGCATAAGTTGGTTTTCTAAATTTGAGACCCTGTTCTGTTTTGGAATGAGTTCCTGTGTAGCCAAGTTTTCATTCCGTGTATTACTGATATCTTATGATGTTTCTTTTTCTGTGTGACTTATTTCAGTTAGAATCATCGTACCTGAATCCACTCATTATGCTGCTACGGGCCTGATGACATAGATTTCATTGCTGAGTGATACTGCATTGTACGTAAGTACCACAAGTTCTTTATCCATTTTTCACTTTCTGTGATATTGAACTTGTACGGTAAACGAGGTTCTTGTAAACGGAGGCGTCCCAAACTTTGGGGTGGCTGTGTTTTTGATTTTAATTTCCCTAAGCTATAGGACCATAAGTGGAAGTGCCCTAGGCTCTGTTGCTTTGTTTTTTAGATGTTTCAGGAAACACCTTACACTTCTCCTGAGTGTCTGTTGGCAATTTACATCCCGCCCATCAGCATAACAAGGCTCCCAGTACTCCATGGCCTGTCCTGCCTTTCTGGATTTTACACTTTTTTCAGATGGCCCTTTTAACCGGGCAGAAGTGAGACTTCATTTTAGTGCAGATTTCCTTTGCAAGCTTGCTTGGTTGGCCAAAAAGGGCGTATGCGTTTTTTCCTGAATATATTCAGGAAAAAACGCATACGCCCTTTTTGGCCAAGTGCATCATTGTGGACGTTCTGCCTCTTTTCCTATGCTTTCAATGCAATTCCAGTCTACCTCCTGAAATCGGTTTCCTGCAATTCTGCCCCGCATTCAAGTCCTCTTGGCAGCCTTACTTCAGTATATTTTTGGACGATAGCTGTCATTTATAACTGTGCAGGTTTGTGAATTACAGTGCCCCTGAGCTCCTTTCTTCAACTCGCTTTCTTGTGAGCTGGCCGCAACACGGCAGGATGGCTTCAGGCCCTAATCTGGTTCCGGCATGGCACGCTGAGCTTTTGGTTATTTCCTCTTCCTGGTGGGAAATGAGAGTTAAATTTGCCCGTCCAGACAACTCTAGCTAGTCTCTCATTGGTTCTCCCTATTCCTGTTCATCTTCCACAGAAATTGCAAACTGGGCCAAACAGGAGGTTAAAGGCGCTGACTCTCCAAGTGGGGAGAGTGTTAGTACAGCGTCTGGAATGTTGCACCCGAGTACCAGGGGAGGAAACCTGAGACATATTTGAACACGTCTCCCGTGCACACGGTTGATCATACTCTGGGTTCCACATGCATGTTTTAGCTGAAGGAAGAATACCTTAAACCTGGAGAGTTGAGACCCGTGGAATGGGTACCATGCAATATGACTTCAAAGGGTCTTCATTTGCTCACCGAACCTCTCCAATCCTATCACTGCTGCGTTTATGCCCCTGTACACACGCTTGATTCTCTTTTGGAGACATAGCAATCCATAAGTTTTAAGATACTTACTAGTCAGGTACATTCTTAGGCGTTTAATATGCGGTGTTGAGTCCATTTCGTTGAGCAAGGAGTAGCTCTTGTCTATTCCATATTTGGCTTAAGGAACTTTATCTGTGCTCATTTCAATCTCTGGTGTTATGCAGCACCCCAACTCACCTTTCCCCTTAAGAAAGCATAAGTTGGTTTTCTAAATTTGAGACCCTGTTCTGTTTTGGAACTCAGTTCCTGTGTAGCCAAGTTTACATTCCGTGTATTAGTGATATCTTATGATGTTTCTTTTTCTGTGTGACTTATTTCAGTTAGAATCATCGTACCTGAATCCACTCATTATGCTGCTATGGGCCTGAAGACATAGATTTCATTGCTGAGTGATACTGCATTGTACGTAAGTACCACAAGTTCTTTATCCATTTTTCACTTTCTGTGATATTGAACTTGTACGGTAAACGAGGTTCTTGTAAACAGAGTCGTCCCAAACTTTGGGGTGGCTGTGTCTTTTTGATTTTAATTTCCCTAAGCTATAGGACCATACGTGGAAGTGCCCTAGGCTCTGTTGTTTTGTTTTTTAGATGTTTCAGGAAACACCATACACTTCTCCCGAGTGTCTGTTGGCAATTTACATCCCGCCCATCAGCATAACAAGGCTCCCAGTTCTCCATGGCCTGTCCTGCCTTTCTGGATTTTACACTTTTTTCAGATGGCCCTTTTGACCGGGGGGAAGTGAGACTTCATTATAGTGCAGATTTCCTTTGCAAGTTTGCTTGGTTGGCCAAAAAGGGCGTATGCGTTTTTTCCTGAATATATTCAGGAAAAAACGCATACGCCCTTTTTGGCCAAGTGCATCATTGTGGACGTTCTGCCTCTTTTCCTATGCTTTCAATGCAATTCCAGTCTACCTCCTGAAATCGGTATCCTGCAATTATGCCCCACTTTGAAGTCCTCTTGGAAGCCTTACTTCAGTCTATTTTTGGACGATAGCTGTCATTTATAACTCTGCAGGTTTGTGAATTACAGAGACCCTGAGCTCCTTTCTTCAACTCGCTTTCTTTTGAGCTGGCCGCAACACCGCAGGATGGCTTCAGGCCCTAATCTGGGTCTGGCATGGCACGCTGAGCCTTTGGTTATTTCCTCTTCCTGGTGGGAAATGAGAGTTAAATTTGCCTGTCAGGACACCTCCAGCTAGTCTCTCATTGGTTCTCACTATTCCTGTTCATCTTCCGCAGAAATTGCAAACTGGGCCAAACAGGAGGTTAAAGGGACTGACTCTCCAAGTCGGGAGAGTGTTAGTAAAGCGTCTGGAATGTTGCACCCAAGTACCAGGGTACGAAAACTGAGACATATTTGAACACATCTCCCGATCTCATGGTTGATCATACTCTGGGTTCCACATGCATGTTTTAGCTGAAGGAAGAATACCTTAAACCTGGGTAGTTGAAACCCGTGGAATAGGTACCATGCAATATGACTTCAAAGGGTCTTCATTTGCTCACCGAACCTCTCCAATCCTATCACTGCTGCGTTTATGCCCCTGTACACATGCTTGATTCTCTTTCGGAGACATAGCAATCCATAGGTTTTAAGATACTTACTAGTCAGGTACATTCTTAGGCGTTTAATATGGGGTGTTGAGTCCATTTCGTTGAGCAAGGAGTAGCTCTTGTCTATTCCATATTTGGCTTAAGGAACTTTATCTGTGCTCATTTCAATCTCTGGTTTTATGCAGCACCCCAACTCACCTTTACCCTTAAGCAAGCATAAGTTGGTTTTCTAAATTTGAGACCCTGTTCTGTTTTGGAATGCAGTTCCTGTGTAGCCAAGTTTACATTCCGTGTATTACTGATATCTTATGATGTTTCTTTTTCTGTGTGACTTATTTCAGTTAGAATCATCGTACCTGAATCCACTCATTATGCTGCTACGGGCCTGATGACATAGATTTCATTTCTGAGTGATACTGCATTGTACGTAAGTACCACAAGTTCTTTATCCATTTTTCACTTTCTGTGATATTGAACTTGTACGGTAAACGAGGTTCTTGTAAACGGAGGCGTCCCAAACTTTGGGGTGGCTGTGTTTTTGATTTTAATTTCCCTAAGCTATAGGACCATAAGTGGAAGTGCCCTAGGCTCTGTTGCTTTGTTTTTTAGATGTTTCAGGAAACACCTTACACTTCTCCTGAGTGTCTGTTGGCAATTTACATCCCGCCAATCAGCATAACAAGGCTCCCAGTACTCCATGGCCTGTCCTGCCTTTCTGGATTTTACACTTTTTTCAGATGGCCCTTTTAACCGGGGAGAAGTGAGACTTCATTGTAGTGCAGATTTCCTTTGCAAGCTTGCTTGGTTGGCCAAAAAGGGCGTATGCGTTTTTTCCTGAATATATTCAGGAAAAAACGCATACGCCCTTTTTGGCCAAGTGCATCATTGTGGACGTTCTGCCTCTTTTCCTATGCTTTCAATGCAATTCCAGTCTACCTCCTGAAATCGGTTTCCTGCAATTCTGCCCCGCTTTCAAGTCCTCTTGGCAGCCTTACTTCAGTATACTTTTGGACGATAGCTGTCATTTATAACTCTGCAGGTTTGTGAATTACAGTGCCCCTGAGCTCCTTTCTTCAACTCGCTTTCTTGTGAGCTGGCCGCAACACCGCAGGATGGCTTCAGGCCCTAATCTTGTTCCGGCACGGCACGCTGAGCCTTTGGTTATTTCCTCTTCCTGGTCGGAAATGAGAGTTAAATTTGCCCGTCCAGACACCTCCAGCTAGTCTCTCATTGGTTCTCGCTATTCCTGTTCATCTTCCGCAGAAATTGCAAACTGGGCCAAACAGGAGGTTAAAGGCGCTGACTCTCCAAGTGGGGAGAGTGTTAGTAAAGTGTCTGGAATGTTGCACCCGAGTACCAGGGGAGGGAAACTGAGACATATTTGAACACGTCTCCCGTTCACATGGTTGATCATATTCTGGGTTCCACATGCATGTTTTAGCTGAAGGAAGAATACCTTAAACCTTGGTAGTTGAAACCCGTGGAATGGGTACCATGCAATATGACTTCAAAGGGTCTTCATTTGCTCACCGAACCTCTCCAATCCTATCACTGCTGCGTTTATGCCCCTGTACACATGCTTGATTCTCTTTCGGAGACATAGCAATCCATAGGTTTTAAGATACTTACTAGTCAGGTACATTCTTAGGCGTTTAATATGCGGTGTTGAGTCCATTTCGTTGAGCAAGGAGTAGCTCTTGTCTATTCCATATTTGGCTTAAGGAACTTTATCTGTGCTCATTTCAATCTCTGGTTTTATGCAGCACCCCAACTCACCTTTACCCTTAAGCAAGCATAAGTTGGTTTTCTAAATTTGAGACCCTGTTCTGTTCTGTAATTCAGTTCCTGTGTAGCCAAGTTTCCATTCCGTGTATTACTGATATCTTATGATGTTTCTTTTTCTGTGTGACTTATTTCAGTTAGAATCATCATACCTGAATCCACTCATTGTGCTGCTAAGGGCCTGATGACACAGATTTCATTGCTGAGTGATATTGCTTTGTAAGTAAATACCACAACTTCTTTCTCCATTTTTCACTTTCTGCGATGTTGAACTTGTACTGTAAACGAGGTTCTTGTAACCAGAGCCGTTCCAAACTTTGGGGTGGCTGTGTCTTTTTGATTTTAATTTCCCTAAGCTATAGGACCATAAGTGGAAGTGCCCTAGGTTCTGTTGCTTTGTTTTTTAGATGTTTCAGGAAACACCATACACTTCTCCTCAGTGGTTGTTGGCAATTTATATCCCGCCCATCAGCATAACAAGGCTCCCAGTTCTCCATGGCCTGTCCTGCCTTTCTGGATTTTACACTTTTTTCAGATGGCCCTTTTGACCGGGGGGAAGTGAGACTTCATTGTAGTGCAGATTTCCTTTGCAAGCTTGCTTGGTTGGCCAAAAAGGGCGTATGCGTTTTTTCCTGAATATATTCAGGAAAAAACGCATACGCCCTTTTTGGCCAAGTGCATCATTGTGGACGTTCTGCCTCTTTTCCTATGCTTTCAATGCAATTCCAGTCTACCTCCTGAAATCGTTTTCCTGCAATTCTGCCCCGCTTTCAAGTCCTCTTGGCAGCCTTACTTCAGTCTATTTTTGGACGATAGCTGTCATTTATAACTCTGCAGGTTTGTGAATTACAGTGCCCCTGAGCTCCTTTCTTCAACTCGCTTTCTTTTGAGCTGGCCGCAACACCGCAGGATGGCTTCAGGCCCTAATCTGGTTCCGGTACGGCACGCTGAGCCTTTGGTTATTTCCTCTTCCTGGTGGGAAATGAGAGTTAAATTTGCCCGTCCAGACACCTCCAGCTAGTCTCTCATTGGTTCTCGCTATTCCTGTTCATCTTCTGCAGAAATTGCAAACTGGGCCAAACAGGAGGTTAAAGGGACTGACTCTCCAAGTCGGGAGAGTGTTAGTAAAGCGTCTGGAATGTTGCACCCGAGGACCAGGGTACGAAAACTGAGACATATTTGAACACGTCTCCCAATCACATGGTTGATCATACTCTAGGTTCCACATGCATGTTTTAGCTGAAGGAAGAATACCTTAAACCTGGGTAGTTGAAACCCGTGGAATGGGTACCATGCAATATGACTTCAAAGGGTCTTCATTTGCTCACGAACCTCTCCAATCCTATCACTGCTGTGTTTATGCCCCTGTACACATGCTTGCTTCTCTTTCGGAGACATAGCAATCTATAGGTTTTAAGATACTTACTAGTCAGGTACATTCTTAGGCGTTTAATATGCGGTGTTGAGTCCATTTCGTTGAGCAAGGAGTAGCTCTTGTCTATTCCATATTTGGCTTAAGGAACTTTATCTGTGCTCATTTCAGTCTCTGGTTTTATGCAGCACCCCAACTCACCTTTCCCCTTAAGCAAGCATAAGTTGGTTTTCTAAATTTGAGACCCTGTTCTGTTTTGGAATGCAGTTCCTGTGTAGCCAAGTTTACATTCCGTGTATTAGTGATATCTTATGATGTTTCTTTTTCTGTGTGACTTATTTCAGTTAGAATCATCATACCTGAATCCACTCATTATGCTGCTACGGGCCTGATGACATAGATTTCATTGCTAAGTGATACTGCATTGTACGTAAGTACCACAGGTTCTTTATCCATTTTTCACTTTCTGTGATATTGAACTTGTACGGTAAACGAGATTCTTGTAAACAGAGCCTTTCCAAACTTTGGGGTGGCTGTGTCTTTTTGATTTTAATTTCCCTAAGCTATAGGACCATAAGTGGAAGTGCCGTAGGCTCTGTTGCTTTGTTTTTTAGATGTTTCAGGAAACACCATACACTTCTCCTGAGTGTCTGTTGGCAATTTACAACCCGCCCATCAGCATAACAAGGCTCCCAGTTCTCCATGGCCTGTCCTGCCTTTCTGGATTTTACACTTTTTTCAGATGGCCCTTTTGACCGGGGGGAAGTGAGACTTCATTGTAGTGCAGATTTCCTTTGCAAGCTTGCTTGGTTGGCCAAAAAGGGCGTATGCGTTTTTTCCTGAATATATTCAGGAAAAAACGCATACGCCCTTTTTGGCCAAGTGCATCATTGTGGACGTTCTGCCTCTTTTCCTATGCTTTCAATGCAATTCCAGTCTACCTCCTGAAATCGGTTTCCTGCAATTCTGCCCCGCTTTCAAGTCCTCTTGGCAGCCTTACTTCAGTCTATTTTTGGACGATAGCTGTCATTTATAAGTCTGCAGGTTTGTGAATTACAGTGCCCCTGAGCTCCTTTCTTCAACTCGCTTTCTTGTGAGCTGGCCGCAACACCGCAGGATGTCTTCAGACCCTAATCTGGTTCCGGCACGGCACGCTGAGCCTTTGGTTAATTCCTCTTCCTGGTGGGAAATGAGAGTTATATTTGCCCATCCAGACACCTCCAGCTAGTCTCTCATTGGTTCTCGCTATTCCTGTTCATCTTCCACAGAAATTGCAAACTGGGCCAAACAGGAGGTTAAAGGGACTGACTCTCCAAGTGGGGAGAGTGTTAGTAAAGCGTCTGGAATGTTGCACCCGAGTACCAGGGTACGAAAACTGAGACATATTTGAACACGTCTCCCGATCACATGGTTGATCATACTCTGGGTTCCACATGCATGTTTTAGCTGAAGGAAGAATACCTTAAACCTGGGTAGTTGAAACCCGTGGAATGGGTACCATGCAATATGACTTCAAAGGGTCTTCATTTGCTCACGAACCTCTCCAATCCTATCACTGCTGCGTTTATGCCCCTGTACACATGCTTGATTCTCTTTCGGAGACATAGCAATCCATAGGTTTTATGATACTTACTAGTCAGGTACATTCTTAGGCGTTTAATATGCGGTGTTGAGTCCATTTCGTTGAGCAAGGAGTAGCTCTTGTCTATTCCATATTTGGCTTAAGGAACTTTATCTGTGCTCATTTCAATCTCTGGTTTTATGCAGCACCCCAACTCACCTTTACCCTTAAGCAAGCATAAGTTGGTTTTCTAAATTTGAGACCCTGTTCTGTTCTGTAATTCAGTTCCTGTGTAGCCAAGTTTACATTCCGTGTATTACTGATATCTTATGATGTTTCTTTTTCTGTGTGACTTATTTCAGTTAGAATCATCATACCTGAATCCACTCATTGTGCTGCTAAGGGCCTGATGACATAGATTTCATTGCTGAGTGATATTGCTTTGTAAGTAAATACCACATCTTCTTTATCCATTTTTCACTTTCTGCGATGTTGAACTTGTACTGTAAACGAGGTTCTTGTAAACAGAGGCGTCCCAAACTTTGGGGTGGCTGTGTCTTTTTGATTTTAATTTCCCTAAGCTATAGGACCATAAGTGGCAGTGCCCTAGGCTCTGTTGCTTTGTTTTTTAGATGTTTCAGGAAACACCATACACTTCTCCTGAGTGTCTGTTGGTAATTTACATCCCGCCCATCAGCATAACAAGGCTCTCAGTTCTCCATGGCCTGTCCTGCCTTTCTGGATTTTACACTTTTTTCAGATGGCCTTTTTGACCGGGGGGAAGTGAGACTTCATTGTAGTGCAGATTTCCTTTGCAAGCTTGCTTGGTTGGCCAAAAAGGGCGTATGCGTTTTTTTCCTGAATATATTCAGGAAAAAACGCATACGCCCTTTTTGGCCAAGTGCATCATTGTGGACGTTCTGCCTCTTTTCCTATGCTTTCAATGCAATTCCAGTCTACCTCCTGAAATCGGTTTCCTGCAATTCTGCCCCGCTTTCAAGTCCTCTTGGCAGCCTTACTTCAGTCTATTTTTGGACGATAGCTGTCATTTATAACTCTGCAGATTTGTGAATTACAGTGCCCCTGAGCTCCTTTCTTCAACTCGCTTTCTTGTGACCTGGCCGCAACACCGCAGGATGGCTTCAGGCCCTAATCTGGTTCCGGCACGGCACGCCGAGCCTTTGGTTAATTCCTCTTCCTGGTGGGAAATGAGAGTTAAATTTGCCCGTCCAGACACCTCCAGCTAGCCTCTCATTGGTTCTCGCTATTCCTGTTCATCTTCCGCAGAAATTGCAAACTGGGCCAAACAGGAGGTTAAAGGGACTGACTCTCCAAGTCGGGAGAGTGTTAGTAAAGCGTCTGGAATGTTGCACCCGAGTACCAGGGTACGAAAACTGAGACATATTTGAACACGTCTCCCGTTCACATGGTTGATCATACTCTGGGTTCCACATGCATGTTTTAGCTGAAGGAAGACTACCTTAAACCTGGGTAGGTGAAACCCGTGGAATGGGTACCATGCAATATGACTTCAAAGGGTCTTCATTTGCTCACCGAACCTCTCCAATCCTATCACTGCTGCATTTATGCCCCTGTACACATGCTTGATTCTCTTTCGGAGACATAGCAATCCATAGGTTTTAAGATACTTACTAGTCAGGTACATTCTTAGGCGTTTAATATGCGGTGTTGAGTCCATTTCGTTGAGCAAGGAGTAGCTCTTGTCTATTCCATATTTGGCTTAAGGAACTTTATCTGTGCTCATTTCGATCTCTGGTTTTATACAGCACCCCAACTCACCTTTCCCCTTAAGCAAGCATAAGTTGGTTTTCTAAATTTGAGACCCTGTTCTGTTCTGTAATTCAGTTCCTGTGTAGCCAAGTTTACATTCCGTGTATTACTGATATCTTATGATGTTTCTTTTTCTGTGTGACTTATTTCAGTTAGAATCATCATACCTGAATCCACTCATTGTGCTGCTAAGGGCCTGATGACACAGATTTCATTGCTGAGTGATATTGCTTTGTAAGTAAATACCACAACTTCTTTATCCATTTTTCACTTTCTGCGATGTTGAACTTGTACTGTAAACGAGGTTCTTGTAAACAGAGGCGTCCCAAACTTTGGGGTGGCTGTGTCTTTTTGATTTTAATTTCCCTAAGCTATAGGACCATAAGTGGCAGTGCCCTAGGCTCTGTTGCTTTGTTTTTTAGATGTTTCAGGAAACACCATACACTTCTCCTGAGTGTCTGTTGGTAATTTACATCCCGCCCATCAGCATAACAAGGCTCCCAGTTCTCCATGGCCTGTCCTGCCTTTCTGGATTTTACACTTTTTTCAGATGGCCCTTTTGACCGGGGGGAAGTGAGACTTCATTGTAGTGCAGATTTCCTTTGCAAGCTTGCTTGGTTGGCCTAAAAGGGCGTATGCGTTTTTTCCTGAATATATTCAGGAAAAAACGCATACGCCCTTTTTGGCCAAGTGCATCATTGTGGACGTTCTGCCTCTTTTCCTATGCTTTCAATGCAATTCCAGTCTACCTCCTGAAATCGGTTTCCTGCAATTCTGCCCCGCTTTCAAGTCCTCTTGGCAGCCTTACTTCAGTCTATTTTTGGACGATAGCTGTCATTTATAACTCTGCAGGTTTGTGAATTACAGTGCCCCTGAGCTCCTTTCTTCAACTCGCTTTCTTTTGAGCTGGCCGCAACACCGCAGGATGGCTTCAGGCCCTAATCTGTTTCCGGCACGGCACGCTGAGCCTTTGGTTATTTCCTCTTCCTGGTGGGAAATGAGAGTTAAATTTGCCCGTCCAGACACCTCCAGCTAGCCTCTCATTGGTTCTCGCTATTCCTGTTCATCTTCCGCAGAAATTGCAAACTGTGCCAAACAGGAGGTTAAAGGCGCTGACTCTCCAAGTGGGGAGAGTGTTAGTAAAGCGTCTGGAATGTTGCACCCGAGTACCAGGGTACGAAAACTGAGACATATTTGAACACGTCTCCCGATCACATGGTTGATCATACTCTGGGTTCCACATGCATGTTTTAGCTGAAGGAAGAATACCTTAAACCTGGGTAGTTGAAACCCGTGGAATGGGTACCATGCAATATGACTTCAAAGGGTCTTCATTTGCTCACGAACCTCTCCAATCCTATCACTGCTGCGTTTATGCCCCTGTACACATGCTTGATTCTCTTTCGGAGACATAGCAATCCATAGGTTTTATGATACTTACTAGTCAGGTACATTCTTAGGCGTTTAATATGCGGTGTTGAGTCCATTTCGTTGAGCAAGGAGTAGCTCTTGTCTATTCCATATTTGGCTTAAGGAACTTTATCTGTGCTCATTTCAATCTCTGGTTTTATGCAGCACCCCAACTCACCTTTACCCTTAAGCAAGCATAAGTTGGTTTTCTAAATTTGAGACCCTGTTCTGTTCTGTAATTCAGTTCCTGTGTAGCCAAGTTTACATTCCGTGTATTACTGATATCTTATGATGTTTCTTTTTCTGTGTGACTTATTTCAGTTAGAATCATCATACCTGAATCCACTCATTGTGCTGCTAAGGGCCTGATGACATAGATTTCATTGCTGAGTGATATTGCTTTGTAAGTAAATACCACATCTTCTTTATCCATTTTTCACTTTCTGCGATGTTGAACTTGTACTGTAAACGAGGTTCTTGTAAACAGAGGCGTCCCAAACTTTGGGGTGGCTGTGTCTTTTTGATTTTAATTTCCCTAAGCTATAGGACCATAAGTGGCAGTGCCCTAGGCTCTGTTGCTTTGTTTTTTAGATGTTTCAGGAAACACCATACACTTCTCCTGAGTGTCTGTTGGTAATTTACATCCCGCCCATCAGCATAACAAGGCTCTCAGTTCTCCATGGCCTGTCCTGCCTTTCTGGATTTTACACTTTTTTCAGATGGCCTTTTTGACCGGGGGGAAGTGAGACTTCATTGTAGTGCAGATTTCCTTTGCAAGCTTGCTTGGTTGGCCAAAAAGGGCGTATGCGTTTTTTTCCTGAATATATTCAGGAAAAAACGCATACGCCCTTTTTGGCCAAGTGCATCATTGTGGACGTTCTGCCTCTTTTCCTATGCTTTCAATGCAATTCCAGTCTACCTCCTGAAATCGGTTTCCTGCAATTCTGCCCCGCTTTCAAGTCCTCTTGGCAGCCTTACTTCAGTCTATTTTTGGACGATAGCTGTCATTTATAACTCTGCAGATTTGTGAATTACAGTGCCCCTGAGCTCCTTTCTTCAACTCGCTTTCTTGTGACCTGGCCGCAACACCGCAGGATGGCTTCAGGCCCTAATCTGGTTCCGGCACGGCACGCCGAGCCTTTGGTTAATTCCTCTTCCTGGTGGGAAATGAGAGTTAAATTTGCCCGTCCAGACACCTCCAGCTAGCCTCTCATTGGTTCTCGCTATTCCTGTTCATCTTCCGCAGAAATTGCAAACTGGGCCAAACAGGAGGTTAAAGGGACTGACTCTCCAAGTCGGGAGAGTGTTAGTAAAGCGTCTGGAATGTTGCACCCGAGTACCAGGGTACGAAAACTGAGACATATTTGAACACGTCTCCCGTTCACATGGTTGATCATACTCTGGGTTCCACATGCATGTTTTAGCTGAAGGAAGACTACCTTAAACCTGGGTAGGTGAAACCCGTGGAATGGGTACCATGCAATATGACTTCAAAGGGTCTTCATTTGCTCACCGAACCTCTCCAATCCTATCACTGCTGCATTTATGCCCCTGTACACATGCTTGATTCTCTTTCGGAGACATAGCAATCCATAGGTTTTAAGATACTTACTAGTCAGGTACATTCTTAGGCGTTTAATATGCGGTGTTGAGTCCATTTCGTTGAGCAAGGAGTAGCTCTTGTCTATTCCATATTTGGCTTAAGGAACTTTATCTGTGCTCATTTCGATCTCTGGTTTTATACAGCACCCCAACTCACCTTTCCCCTTAAGCAAGCATAAGTTGGTTTTCTAAATTTGAGACCCTGTTCTGTTCTGTAATTCAGTTCCTGTGTAGCCAAGTTTACATTCCGTGTATTACTGATATCTTATGATGTTTCTTTTTCTGTGTGACTTATTTCAGTTAGAATCATCATACCTGAATCCACTCATTGTGCTGCTAAGGGCCTGATGACACAGATTTCATTGCTGAGTGATATTGCTTTGTAAGTAAATACCACAACTTCTTTATCCATTTTTCACTTTCTGCGATGTTGAACTTGTACTGTAAACGAGGTTCTTGTAAACAGAGGCGTCCCAAACTTTGGGGTGGCTGTGTCTTTTTGATTTTAATTTCCCTAAGCTATAGGACCATAAGTGGCAGTGCCCTAGGCTCTGTTGCTTTGTTTTTTAGATGTTTCAGGAAACACCATACACTTCTCCTGAGTGTCTGTTGGTAATTTACATCCCGCCCATCAGCATAACAAGGCTCCCAGTTCTCCATGGCCTGTCCTGCCTTTCTGGATTTTACACTTTTTTCAGATGGCCCTTTTGACCGGGGGGAAGTGAGACTTCATTGTAGTGCAGATTTCCTTTGCAAGCTTGCTTGGTTGGCCTAAAAGGGCGTATGCGTTTTTTCCTGAATATATTCAGGAAAAAACGCATACGCCCTTTTTGGCCAAGTGCATCATTGTGGACGTTCTGCCTCTTTTCCTATGCTTTCAATGCAATTCCAGTCTACCTCCTGAAATCGGTTTCCTGCAATTCTGCCCCGCTTTCAAGTCCTCTTGGCAGCCTTACTTCAGTCTATTTTTGGACGATAGCTGTCATTTATAACTCTGCAGGTTTGTGAATTACAGTGCCCCTGAGCTCCTTTCTTCAACTCGCTTTCTTTTGAGCTGGCCGCAACACCGCAGGATGGCTTCAGGCCCTAATCTGTTTCCGGCACGGCACGCTGAGCCTTTGGTTATTTCCTCTTCCTGGTGGGAAATGAGAGTTAAATTTGCCCGTCCAGACACCTCCAGCTAGCCTCTCATTGGTTCTCGCTATTCCTGTTCATCTTCCGCAGAAATTGCAAACTGTGCCAAACAGGAGGTTAAAGGCGCTGACTCTCCAAGTGGGGAGAGTGTTAGTAAAGCGTCTGGAATGTTGCACCCGAGTACCAGGGGAGGAAAACTGAGACATATTTCAACACGTCTCCCGATCACATGGTTGATCATACTCTGGGTTCCACATGCATGTTTTAGCTGAAGGAAGAATACCTAAAACCTGGGTAGTTGAAACCCGTGGAATGGGTACCATGCAATATGACTTCAAAGGGTCTTCATTTGCTCACCAAACCTCTCCAATCCTATCACTGCTGCGTTTATGCCCCTGTACACATGCTTGATTCTCTTTCGGAGACATAGCAATCTATAGGTTTTAAGATACTTACTAGTCAGGTACATTCTTAGGCGTTTAATATGCGGTGTTGAGTCCATTTCGTTGAGCAAGGAGTAGCTCTTGTCTATTCCATATTTGGCTTAAGGAACTTTATCTGTGCTCATTTCAATCTCTGGTTTTATGCAGCACCCCAACTCACCTTTCCCCTTAAGCAAGCATAAGTTGGTTTTCTAAATTTGAGAACCTGTTCTGTTCTGTAATTCAGTTCCTGTGTAGCCAAGTTTACAATCCGTGTATTAGTGATATCTTATGATGTTTCTCTTTCTGTGTGACTTATTTCAGTTAGAATCATCGTACCTGAAATCACTCATTATGCTGCTACGGGCCTGATGACATAGATTTCATTGCTGAGTGATACTGCATTGTATGTAAGTACCACAAGTTCTTTATCCATTTTTCACTTTCTGTGATATTGAACTTGTACGGTAAACGAGGTTCTTGTAAACAGAGGCGTCCCAAACTTTGGGGTGGCTGTGTCTTTTTTATTTTAATTTCCCTAAGCTATAGGACCATAAGTGGCAGTGCCCTAGGCTCTGTTGCTTTGTTTTTTAGATGTTTCAGGAAACACCATACACTTCTCCCGAGTGGCTGTTGGCAATTTACATCCCGCCCATCAGCATAACAAGGCTCCCAGTTCTCCATGGCCTGTCCTGCCTTTCTGGATTTTACACTTTTTTCAGATGGCCCTTTTGACCGGGGGGAAGTGAGACTTCATTGTAGTGCAGATTTCCTTTGCAAGTTTGCTTGGTTGGCCAAAAAGGGCGTATGCGTTTTTTCCTGAATATATTCAGGAAAAAATGCATACGCCCTTTTTGGCCAAGTGCATCATTGTGGACGTTCTGCCTCTTTTCCTATGCTTTCAGTGCAATTCCAGTCTACCTCCTGAAATCGATTTCCTGCAATTCTGCCCCGCTTTCAAGTCCTCTTGGCAGCCTTACTTCAGTCTATTTTTGGACGATAGCTGTCATTTATAACTCTGCAGGTTTGTGAATTACAGTGCCCCTGAGCTCCTTTCTTCAACTTGCTTTCTTGTGACCTGGCTGCAACACCGCAGGATGGCTTCAGGCCCTAATCTGGTTCCGGCACGGCACGCTGAGCCTTTGGTTATTTCCTCTTCCTGGTGGGAAATGAGAGTTAAATTTGCCCATCCAGACACCTCCAGCTAGTCTCTCATTGGTTCTCGCTATTCCTGTTCATCTTCCACAGAAATTGCAAACTAGGCCAAACAGGAGGTTAAAGGGACTGACTCTCCAAGTGGGGAGAGTGTTAGTAAAGCGTCTGGAATGTTGCACCCGAGTACCAGGGTACAAAAACTGAGACATATTTGAACACGTCTCCCGATCACATGGTTGATCATACTCTAGGTTCCACATGCATGTTTTAGCTGAAGGAAGAATACCTTAAACCTGGGTAGTTGAAACCCGTGGAATGGGTACCATGCAATATGACTTCAAAGGGTCTTCATTTGCTCACCGAACCTCTCCAATCCTATCACTGCTGCGTTTATGCCCCTGTACACATGCTTGATTCTCTTTCGGAGACATAGCAATCCATAGGTTTTAAGATACTTACTAGTCAGGTACATTCTTAGGCGTTTAATATGCGGTGTTGAGTCCATTTCGTTGAGCAAGGAGTAGCTCTTGTCTATTCCATATTTGGCTTAAGGAACTTTATCTGTTCTCATTTCAATCTCTGGTTTTATGCAGCACCCCAACTCACCTTTCCCCTTAAGCAAGCATAAGTTGGTTTTCTAAATTTGAGACCCTGTTCTGTTCTGTAATTCAGTTCCTGTGTAGCCAAGTTTACATTCCGTGTATTACTGATATCTTATGATGTTTCTTTTTCTGTGTGACTTATTTCAGTTAGAATCATCATACCTGAATCCACTCATTGTGCTGCTAAGGGCCTGATGACACAGATTTCATTCCTTGGTGATATTGCTTTGTAAGTAAATACCACAACTTCTTTATCCATTTTTCACTTTCTGCGATGTTGAACTTGTACTGTAAACGAGGTTCTTGTAAACAGAGCCATTCCAAACTTTGGGGTGGCTGTGTCTTTTTGATTTTAATTTCCCTAAGCTATAGGACCATAAGTGGAAGTGCCCTAGGCTCTGTTGCTTTGTTTTTTAGATGTTTCAGGAAACACCATACACTTCTCCTGAGTGTCTGTTGGCAATTTACATCCCGCCCATCAGCATAACAAGGCTCCCAGTTCTCCATGGCCTGTCCTGCCTTTCTGGATTTTACACTTTTTTCAGATGGCCCTTTTGACCGGGGGGAAGTGAGACTTCATTGTAGTGCAGATTTCCTTTGCAAGCTTGCTTGGTTGGCCAAAAAGGGCGTATGCGTTTTTTCCTGAATATATTCAGGAAAAAACGCATACGCCCTTTTTGGCCAAGTGCATCATTGTGGACGTTCTGCCTCTTTTCCTATGCTTTCAATGCAATTCCAGTCTACCTCCTGAAATCGGTTTCCTGCAATTCTGCCCCGCTTTCAAGTCCTCTTGGCAGCCTTACTTCAGTCTATTTTTGGACGATAGCTGTCATTTATAACTCTGCAGGTTTGTGAATTACAGTGCCCCTGAGCTCCTTTCTTCAACTCGCTTTCTTGTGACCTGGCCGCAACAAAGCAGGATGGCTTCAGGCCCTAATCTGGTTCCGGCCCGGCATGCTGAGCCTTTGGTTAATTCCTCTTCCTGGTGGGAAATGAGAGTTAAATTTGCCCATCCAGACACCTCCAGCTAGCCTCTCATTGGTTCTCGCTATTCCTGTTCATCTTCCACAGAAATTGCAAACTGGGCCAAACAGGAGGTTAAAGGGACTGACTCTCCAAGTCGGGAGAGTGTTAGTAAAGCGTCTGGAATGTTGCACCCGAGTACCATTGGAGGAAAACTGAGACATATTTGAACACGTCTCCCGTTCACATGGTTGATCATACTCTGGGTGCCACATGCATGTTTTAGCTGAAGGAAGAATACCTTAAACCTGGAGAGTTGAGACCCGTGGAATGGGTACCGTGCAATATGACTTCAAAGGGTCTTCATTTGCTCAGCGAACCTCTCCAATCCTATCACTGCTGCATTTATGCCCCTGTACACACGCTTGATTCTCTTTTGGAGACATAGCAATCCATAGGTTTTAAGATACTTACTAGTCAGGTACATTCTAAGCAGTTTAATATGGGGTTTTGAGTCCATTTCGTTGAGCAAGGAGTAGCTCTTGTCTATTCCATATTTGGCTTAAGGAACTTTATCTGTGCTCATTTCAATCTCTGGTTTTATACAGCACCCCAACTCACCTTTCCCCTTAAGCAAGCATAAGTTGGTTTTCTAAATTTGAGACCCTGTTCTGTTTTGGAATGCAGTTCCTGTGTAGCCAAGTTTACATTCCGTGTATTAGTGATATCTTATGATGTTTCTTTTTCTGTGTGACTTATTTCAGTTAGAATCATCGTACCTGAATCCACTCATTATGCTTCTACGGGCCTGATGACATAGATTTCATTGCTGAGTGATACTGCATTGTACGTAAGTCCACAAGTTTTTTATCCATTTTTCACTTTCTGTGATATTGAACTTGTACGGTAAACGAGGTTCTTGTAAATGGAAGCGTCCCAAACTTTGGGGTGGCTGTGTCTTTTTGATTTTAAT